>NC_056744.1:1312292066-1312484566 GCF_019279795.1 Protopterus annectens | reverse complement strand
CACCCTCCACACAACTATATTGGCAGACTCTGGAACCCCCAACCCAGGTGTATTACCGCAGCTGTCCCAGACTACAGATGTAAAAACACATGAAGGGAAAACCCAAGCACACTTGGATAACCACCTGGCGAAGTCCGCCACCTCTCAACACTCCAGACCCCTACACCAGCTGCTGACACTGACACCTCCTGTCCTGCCTCGCATACATATCCCAACACCCTGCAAACCTGCACTACCCCTTCCACACCAATCAGTCAAACCACCTACTATACAGTTAAAATGTTTCCCCCTCCACCTACCCGCCTACACCTCCACTGTTCACAACTACTCTACAACACAGGTATGGCATAACTAAAGCTAACCCTAATACCTGAGTGTAGCCTAACCTGAAATGCTAAACTGGAATTTCACTTAACCTTACACTGACCTTTGTGAACAGTCATACCTGACATGTACACCTGACTTAAGCATGTATAAAACCGACATGTACATGAAGTAGCGCGGGGGTTGCAGCAGCAAGTGGGAGTACGACTGTGTGGGTGGCAGTAAGCATTGCATACACAAATTAAGCAAAGTAAAAGCTAACTGGTTTAAGAAACTGTAACTGGAGGTTAGCAGTGCTTACTGTCACGCAAACCCACACAAACCCACATGTTCTGCCCAGCAACAAAATAAACTGTCTCTGCAAGGCTCAGACTCAGGACCCTGTACACTATAGTCACAGAAGTCAACCACTAAGCCATCATAGCAATACTGGTGAATGAGGTATCAGCAAACTAATCCTCACCACAGGAAAATCAAAAAAACACGTGAACTGAATCCATGTACAGTGTGAAGTGGTATAACTTGCTACATAACATAAGTATGTGAACTGGAGTCCTGCACTAAGCCTAGATGTGAGGTGTTATTGTAATAAAGTGTAGGAGTCCCCAGGTCCCTATACAGTGTATGTACACATGAATCACGGATACCAGACACATATATATAACCCGTAATGAAGAATAAATCACTGTCAAAAGGCAAATATAGTGCAAATTAACTATTAAGCAATGCTAACTGCAGCACAGCTCAACTTGGTAAGAGTAAGCAATGTGTAGGGGAGCCGATCCAATCTGCCTACCGGTATACCCCTTTAAGCACTGCCAACCATAGGTAAGCTGGTGTGCCCATAGTGTAACCTCTTCAAACCCGGCCAGTCATGGAAAAGTGTGGGTAATTGACTGTATTTAAACCACACTGGCCGGAATACATTCCATAACTGGTTGTAGCTTCCTACTGCAGGCAGAATGGCTGGTGTGGGTGAAGGCACTCATTTTAGAGAGCAGCGCTGGGGCATCCAGGAGTCAAAACTCATGGTATGGCTCCTGGTAAAACACCATGAGGAGAGACTACAGCAGGGTCAGTGCCAGGGCTTGCAGTATAAAACTGAGGCCTGGGACAGTCCCGCCCTTGACCTCACCAGTGTCACAGGTATCCCCTGGACTGGGGAACAGGTCAGGCACCACCATGATGACCTGAAGTGGCGGAGGGGGGATGTACTAGAACAATGGATCCAGGAGTCTCGGCAGATGGCTAATGCCCCAGTACTGAGTAAGTACTCATTCCACTAAGTAGTTAAGAATTGCCTAGCTTGTGTATACTATGGATAGGGATAGGTATGGCTAAATATCACTGTATTCCTCCAATAGTTGCAGATGAGCGGGCTGTGAACCAGCACGCCCATGATGCTAGGTTGCAAAGGCTGCATCACAAGGCAGGTTAGTATTTCTCTGCATGTACTGTCATAACAAATAAATATAAGAGCCTTAGAAAGTGTCGTACCAGTAGGAATAACGTGTAATATTCTGTGAATAAAGGTATAACCCCTGGAGTGTTTCTGTTTACTCTTCTTTCATATGTAGTTGAACCGTTGCATACTATAAATAGTACTGTTGTATTAAGCAGTGTTACCCATGCTGTGGTATGCAGATAAAATGTGTATGAAGTTCTGTATAACAATGTTGGAAGTGCCAAGAGGTCAGTCATATTGTACAAGTGAGAGAGACTTAGATAAAAAACAGTAGAAAGCTTTACATCAATTCCCTGATGGCACAGTGTACTGTGATGTTAACTATATTTTGTTGTCACACACAGCAGAGGTTTGAATCCCTGGAGTGCTAGTAAGTTGTATGCATAATCATACACTACAACTGTACAGGTTTTGTTACAATATTCAGATAGAAAGCTGTATGCATAATTACACCCAACAACTGTACAGAATTTGCTAGAATGTTCAGATAGACAGTTGTATGCATATTCATAACCCATAATTGTTCCATTCTGTCCAGCATGTCCAGATAAATGGCCCATATCACCAGCCTGGTACCCTGTTCCCCTGAAAAAGCAGTGCGATGATCCCAGAAATGTAGGCAGCTGTTAATGACATATAACTGCTAGTCAAATGTGTACATAGTCATAGAATGTATATGAAAACAAACCTGTCATTCTAGCACCTCACCCAAAATGTATGACAACAATACTCAACATATGTTGTATTAACACCTGCATCTTGTCACACCTGTATGTAAGACACAGGTCACGTATATAATAATCTATAAACATACCAGTGTACAATATAAGGCAATTGGGTAGTGTAATAATACATGTAAGCAAAAGATCACTGCAGTGACTAAGAATGTTGTGAAAACTACAAGGATATATTAGTTGTTAATTGAACTCTGTCGCTCACCCCTACCATATGTGCAAAATAACCCAATGACACTCCTCAACTGGTATGTGGACACTCCAAACATTTGTTGGGACATATGCCTAATGGTTTATAAATATTCACATTTGTTTCTATGCATGTTCCATGTTAAAATACACCCATATTGGTGGCCTGTTGCCATCAATAAAACCTGCATGCTCTTGTAATGGCCACTGTTGCTCCATACATACATGTGTTCTGCTTGCTCTGCAACTGTGTTAAATCTGGTGTTTTGGATTAATGGGAATACCTATGCATGCTGTTATAACTAACCCTGAATGCTGTTGATTGTTACTATCCCATATCTGTCATACACCTGCTACAACATAGCTCGTATGGGAAGGCCGATCCCAGTGGACACACCTGTCCCAGGGGATGGGGCTTGCCCCCTCCGGGAGCGAGCATGAAGGGGAACCTGTCACCCATCAACATGTCCGAGCCGTGGTGCATAGGGAGCTCGAGCTGGAGTTTTGAGACCAGCTACTCCAGCTTGAGGGCCGAGTGGCATAATTAGAGGGTAAGCCTGTCCCTCCTACACAGCCCCCAGCACAGCCATCTTTGGGGCCATGAAGGTGCAGTGGTGACTGCCCATGGGTGGGTACCTCAGTCCAGCTGTTCCCATTTGGGGGCTCATGGGCTTGCGACTTCCAAACACCCATCCCCATCCATGGTGTTTACTTCCATATGCATCATATACTGCATATGGGGGTAAACATCATGGATGGGGAGGGGTGTCTTGTTTGTCTTGCTTGTCTTGTCTGTTAACCTACCCAATCTACCTCCTCAATTATACCTAATACCTCTCCTCAACATCCCACTCTCACCTGAAAAAATAAAAGGGCAATCTGTTCCCACAAAAAAATCACGCCCCATACATAGCTGTCCATTTCCCACACATGTCCACTGGACACATGTCTAATTGGCATCACAATGAATTTATGTTGTCCACACCCCTCTCCAAGGGGTTTGAGGCTCCAAATCTATCTCCAAATTCAGTGTATATGCACAGCTGTTGCTGTAGAAGAAATGGGCAGCTATGGACCTTTCCTACACCCTCCCTGTACATGCCTAGCTATTTCCCCTACTGTCTTACCCTCTTTGTGCCCCTTTTTAACCACTTTCCTATCAACCCTTTTTTCTTTTCTTTTAAAGAAATTAGCACAGGGGTAAGCGGGAGTAAGCATTTTTAAGAGCAGTGAGCGGGTTAATGCTAGTTTGCATGGGGGTAGGCTATGCCTACACAGGTTAAGCAATTTAAAAACTAACAGATTACGAGAAACTGTAACCGGAGGTGAGCAGTGATTAGCTCCGCACAAACCTGTTTTAACAGTGCCTTATTTATTGTGTATCCAGTGGCCCATGTTCTGCCCAGTAACAACATTAATTGCCTCAACAAGGCTCAAACCCAAGACTCTGCACTCCATGCAGAAAGTGATTTACCATTAAGCCATGACAGATACGAAGGAATTTGATGTTTTCAGAAGCATATCATCCAGTCTTGTCATGCAACAGTACAGAGAATGTATACCAACACCTAGATGTCTGTGTGTGTAATGATATTAATAACTAAACAGATACAACATATCTATATATGTGTATATATATATATATATATATATATATATATATATATATATATATATATATATATATATATATATATATATATATATATATATGTATATATATATATATATATATATATATATATATATATATATATATATATTTATATATACCTGAAAGGCAAATGGTACAGTGGTTACACTGGCAAGAGCTTATCTCCTATGCAGCTCGACTAAAGAAACTCCAGCTCTACTCAGTTGCTTACTGCCTACTCAGAGGCGATCTATGCCTGACGTACAAAGCCATGTCAAACCCAGAATTAATGGACATGCTCCACCTCAAAAAATCCAAGTCCCTTAGAGCTACATGCTCCAGGGACCTAAACCTCAGCACAAAAATAAATAGGACATGCTGGAGGGACAGATTAATTTCCCAGAGGCTCCCCTCACTCTGGTATAGAATCCCAGTTCATGTTAGACATAGCCCCTTGTTGACCCTCTTCAAGCGAAATTTGGACGCGTGGATGGGAAATTGCAAATTCACCCCTGGGATCTCCCCAGTGTCCCTGCTAGACAGAGGCACAGTAAACTAATATTAAAAGGGTACCTTCTGTGACCTACTTTACAGAGGCACAGTAAGCTAATCTAATAGGGAGGCAGAAGCCAAATACACTCTGGCTAAGCTTATAAATGCCCTAGGGCAGATAGCCTAGTATCTACCTATATATATATATATATATATATATATATATATATATATATATGTATATATATATTCCTATCACTATATACATGTAAATCAATATATATGCACATATGCATATGCCTAAATCGTCACATATGTGTCTACATATACACAACAAGTTACATATGTGTATGCAGATATATACCTATGTAGGTATATATGGATGTGGTTATATATATGTTAGCAGACATATGTATATATACATATATATATATATATATATATATATATATATATATATATATCTAGGTATATATGGCCATACATCTGTAGATAGCAATGGCAGATTAACAAATACACATATGTCCACATGCACCGTAAATGGGGTTGAGAGGCCCCACACACTATACGTCTCATACAAATGGGCATCCCCCCACAGCCAAACATGTGCACCCTGAAATACACTACCAAGTACAGTCTGCCTCCCATAGGACATGTAATATGTGGAAGCCATCAACATCCCCAGGATACAGATACACAGACACAGATATGCAGATACAAATATACATATATATGTATATATATATATATATATATATATATATATATATATATATATATATATAGGGTACTGTGTGTATATATATATATATATATATATATATATATATATATATATATATATATATATATATATATATATATATCGGTACCTGTCAAATCTTCGAACGTTACATGGTCGAGACCAAACGTTCGAAATATTGAGTGCTTGAAGATAGACTTTCAGTGGCATTGTATGGTGCAGATAGGGAGAATTTCCCTTTTCTGCAATGAAGTGCAGTCTCGGAGTTGGTATATTTAAGTAGGGGGGGTGGGGGGGTGCAGGGGGGCTTGCCCACCTACCTTCACTGTTAAAGTGTTTTTTTCTGTATTTTCTTTTTTTTTTTATGTTCAAACATCCAAATGTTGAACATTTGGTCTCGACCATGTAATGTTCAACATTTTGGATGTCCGAACATTTAACATAGACCCTATATATATATATATATATATATATATATATATATATATATATACACACACACGTGACTACACATACACACACAGATATATGTACAGTATGATACATATGTAGAAGCTGCACACAATATGGAACAACCACTATGCTTACAGTTAACACTTGAACAACTGGACACTGTATGGGCCACCCATACAAATGTCAATCGTTGCCTGCAACATATACTCATAGAAAGGTCATAGGAAAGACGCCACACACAGGTTTGCAGAAATGGGAAACCTTTAATTGTGTACTGTTACAGTTCTATATGCCATGTCATATAGCTGTTCAGACACTGGCAACCATATAAACAGAGAACTGCAACTGTGAAACAGTTACACTAATACAGTAGTCTGGAAAGGTTCACAACTTTTGCTGTCCAGGCCACTCCCTTCAAATTGTACATTACTGAAGACAGACTGGGCCAGAGGATACCAAACAATTAGTTCAGCAACTGCTATATACACTCTGTACAAACTCAGTAGGTGGTAAAGACATTATGTGATCACATGGGTTGCAATTGAAACATAACAAGGCATAACTGACACCATCACGAGCACACCGACAAACAGAACAGTCTGTATGGCAGGAGGCAGTAGGCTTGCAGTACCCCAATTCATGTAAGTAATGTAAATATAGGTGAAGTATACGGTACTGTACATCCAAATACTTTGCGGCAGCTCACCCCTGATACCTGCACATGTTGTAACAGCCTAGGTTATTTATGGTGCTCCCCACCTAGACTCCATAATACAGGCCCATATACAACTGTTACATACACTGGCCTCTGGAGTGCATAAGGGCACACATGTATTGTGTAGGTGACACCTACACATATATGGCCCCAGCCCCACTGTATGTGTGGGAGATACAACAGCAGTGGACTAATGGCAGCAATGGCAGTGTGATATACTCACAGCCCACTACAGAACAACCGCCAACAGCATGACATATGTGCAAAGCTTGGTATGTAGCTGGAGGACAGAGGCTGGAACACAGGCACATATGTGGAACACTGTTGCCATACACTAAGCAAGGTGCTGGTGTTACAGGATAGTCTGCAACATACCCTTAGTCAGGGAATTGAGGTTATAAACAGAAATGGATGCAGCCATGTACTGATAGCATGCATCACACACACTGCCAGTGTAATATCTGACACAGGACCTGTGTGGTGGACGGACAACACATGATAGGCATACCTCTGTCCAGCAAGAGGACAGGCCCACAGTAGTGACCTATGCAGACAGACTGCATTTCAAGGTAAACTAGTATGTACACACACACACACACACACACACACACACACACACACACACACACACACACACACACACACACACACACCCTGTCACACCAGTACTATACAAAGCATATCACAACTCTACTCACAGTCTGTCTGTAGCTCTGATCCTCCTACAAATGTGTGGCTGCCCTGAGTGTGCAAGTTCTCCTGTAAGTGGTGTTGCTACCTGCTGTCTGTAACACTGATGGCCACACACAGGAAGGATGTCCATCACACAGGAAATGTAAAGCGACCACACCTCCATGATGTAGGGATTCATAGTGGGTGGTTGCCATGGTGGTGGTAATTGGAAGTACTACACATGTGTAATCATATACATATATATATCTGGATAAGTATATGTACATATATTTCCACCGTATGTCCTGGACATGGAGTGTAGCCCTACCCCAGCCCCTGTAGTCCTAAAGTCATAGTTCAAGTGGATGTCAGGTGTGTATAGCAGGTATATTGCTAGAATATTGCTACTGTCATTGGGATTGTCTTCACAGACATGGTGTGTGTGGAAGGTCATATCTGCTTATGACATGTGTGCCATTGGCTACTGACAGACATCCTAAAGACATCATTGTAAAGTACCACCGCTAGCATGTAATGCCCCTGTAGAGTGCAGCAGAGATATTGGCCAATATATGTGCAACTTCGGACTCACAAAATACAGTCCAGAGGTATACACATAATTCTTTAGTGCACAATATGTGTACCAGGCCTGACAATATGGATGTAGACAGCCATGCAGATGGGTATAACACATAACGACTGGTATACATATGCAACCAGAGGTTTTGGATTCACACACTCCTGTCTGGCCTGACACATAATGACTGCTGGTACAGGGGTGCCATGGACACATACTACCCACTAGATATTGACATACATATGTACAGCATCCCACTGCTCTGAGTGAAATACATGACATTTAAGGGAGGCCCGGCAGTGGTACATCTGGCACATATCTTCATATGACATCTCACTGGGTAATACACTAAGCTACTAGGCATGTAACAATGCACTGTGCAGGCTACAGGCAGACTGGCACAACACTGGCCTACATCTCGTATGGGGGAATGCACATGTACCTGCATATATAGCAGGCTCAACAGCCATGTCACAGCACGGGGTAAGATACACCTGTGTGAAAGTGCATAACCACAACCAATGTGAACATGGCTACAGCCACATATGATAAGCTAGCATAATATTACAGTATATGGACTATTTGTTCTACACCATCCTCATATGTGCCACTCACAGAATGACCCTACATATACTGGGCTGCTACACAGTTTGGTCTTATGGCCGTCTATGGTATGGGACATGTGCGTGTATGGCCCTACAAACATGTGTATCGAAATGGTACCATACAGCATGTTACATCAGATAGAAGGGGTGCTAAAACAATGACTTCCACCACAGTCTGTACACAGGCTAAGATACATATTAAGAACACACACACTGCCAACATTCACCATCACTACACAGACCTCAGTACTGTACAAACATCCACAAAATGTCCAGGTTATGTCATGAAATATGACCCCTGCTGTACATGACATGTGTAGCAATCTGACATATCACTGGCTTGTTATCAGATATGATGACACTATTTATGGTGTATAGCAAATATGCACCACTTCATGCACGGTATATGTACAAAGGTTGACAGAGGTGTGGCTGACAGCACATACACAGGGCTAGTATAGACATGTTGGTGTGATAACCTCATAAATGCACCATTGTTATGGGGCTTGTTGCAACATATGTCCTATAAGGGATATGAAGTCAGTAACTGTCATGGCCTTCACCATCTACAGACTGCAATCCTCACACAACCTTCTGCATTCTGTAGATAGATGCACCATGGCTAACACATGAGACCAAAAGCACAACACTGCCCAGTCTGCAGATGACCCTGCAGATGGGGATTCCTCATATACATGGAACTGACATGGCAGGTATTGTGACATGTATGACAGGCATATCCAGACAAACACTGTTAAACCAACATTACTCCAAATGCAGTATAGCAGCACTTACAGTCTGTAGTCAGGTCAGGCACATCCCCCTCCTGTTTGTTGCCCTCTTTCCACAGTGTATGTTGTTAGAGGTAAATCCCCAATCCATCGGAGATGCTGTTTGCCAAACAACAGATCTAGTTCCTGCTCACAGTGACAGAAAAGGGCCAACACCACCATGATGTTACCAGGTATTGGAGTGTGTTTCCATGCAATTGGCTATGGGAATGTTACCACATATGTTCCACATGCAATCAGCTAGGGGAGGGCTGCAGTTTGTGCAGAGGCCATCAGCTGATCATGTGCATCACTTAAAATACACATGCTGCTGCCTAAGCAAAGCAGGTGTGGGTCTCCACATCCACCAGAGAGGGAGTGGGGGAGGCAGACAGAGGCGAATACATGTCAGGGAGGGGTTGGGAGAGTAAAACTGAAGCATGTTTGTGTCACACACCTATCAGCACAGGGTATCAAACCCCCAACAATTATGTAGTGCTATCACAGTTCGATGCAGTTACTGGATGCGCCACATGGGTTACCTGCTGTGGAGCACTCAGAACATGTATGTGATGGTGATTAAAATCTGCAACAGGGATACAGTAGATATACATAGTTGACGTACACATGCCTGTCTGCATGAACACGTGCCAGCATCAACACAGGCACACTCACACAGGGACACACACACATTGACACACTTGGCAGGGCCAGGAGTGCAACTCATCACTAGTGGGATTGCCAGAACACATCAATGTGCAGATATCACATGCACCACATGGGTCATACGGAGGTCGTATGGGCAATGAGTATGAGGAGGTGTCAGACATCAGACAGCATGCTTCACTGCACCCTGAGGGGTTGTAGTGAGTGTGGATGTGGACATATGCACCATATGACACACACACATGAACACACAGGGTGCCAGTTTTGACATGCATAAGTGAATGTCTGCATGGGTGTGAGGTGGTCAACAGTGCCAGCAGGCTATACAAGGGCGGGCGATGGGTATACCTTGCTATCAGGCCACATGACAATGGTCTGCATTGTGGCTCAGGCCTTTAGTTTCTGCATTTGCCCACACAGGTGGGTATTGCATCCCCCATCCAGTCACCTGAGTGACTATTGTGTGTGGCCAATGCTGTGCATCACCTGCCATGTATGTGTTCCTTAGTCCTTGACATGGATGGTGTCTATGATGTGCACACCTCCCACATGCATGTACAGTAACATGTGGAACTGTAACTGGGGTGTCTGGCCCATGTTGTGAACACAGATTATCATCAGATGTGCCAGTCTTGCCCACCTGTGGCAGGAACTGGTAATAGACAGCAGGTTTACTCTGCACCTACATTGATAACATGGTAACAGCATTCCCTGATGTCAGTGTCATCTGTCCATACAGGGCATGTTGTCAGGCATGGTATGTCCATTGTGAGTCACATGTGAAGGCACAGTGGGATTGCTAACTGTGATTGGCTGACCTTGATGTCACATGCATGGGTATGGCTTTACACCCCAGCCTTTCAGCTAATTTACATCTGTTATCCCTGTATGGTTGACATTGTGATATATAGTAGGGCCACCATAAATGTAATAAGCAAAATCCCTCCACATTGCCTACAGGTGTCACACACTCTCACCCACCTCAACATAGGATACCAGTTACAAACACACACACACACACACACACACACACACACACACACACACACACACACACACACACACACACACACACACTCACACACTCACACACTCACACCTATCAAGTGTGGGAGTGGAACCCCTACCTAACTAGTTTACTACACTACAGCAATATGCAGTTATAGTATGCACCACAGACATTACTGAAGTACATCTTCCCTAAAGGTGTATTTCACAATGAATGACATCAGCAGGATTACCAAACTAGGGCATGTCAACTGTACTGCAAGTTACTAGCCTAAAATGCATTGCTCCCTAACACAGACAGTGAGACACACACAAAACATCCACAACTGACATGTGTGGGTATAGAACCCCTGACCGAGGTCTATATCACACTACAGCATGGAGCTGTTATAGGACACACCACAGGGATTACTAGGGAAGCCATTCCCCAAAGGTGTATTTTACAATGACTGACAGCAGGATTGCCAAAGTAGGGCATTTGTAATGTACTGCGAGTGAGTAGCCTGTAATGCATTGCTTCATACACAGACATTGAAACACACACAAAACATCCAGAACTGCCCTGGATGGAGATGGACCCTACCACTGTTCTAAATCACACTACAGCAGTATGCAGTTACAGGACATGCTGCAGAGATTACTGAGCTACAACCTTCCCAGAGGTGTATTTCTAGGTGGGTGACATCAGCAGCCTTGCCAACATTGAGTATATGAATTCTAAGGAGTGTGAGTACCCTAAAATGCATTGTTCTCTACTCAGTCAGACACACACACATTCACAGTTGGCAAGTCTGGGGTTAGAACACCTACCTATCTACTTCATCACACTACAGCCGTACGCAGTTACAGGACGCACTACAGAGATTACTGGGCTATGACTTTCCTAGAGGTTTATTTCTAGGTGAGTGGCATCAGCAGCTGTGCCAGAGTTGAGTATATGAATTGTACGGAGTGTGAGTAGCCTAAAAAGCATTGCTCTCTACTCAGTCAGAAACACACAGTCACATACAAACACACAGTTGCCAGATCTGGGGTTAGAACACCTACCTAACTATGTTATCACACTACAGCAGTACGCAGTTATAGGACATGCGATGGAGATTACTGGGCTATGCCTTTCCCAGAGGTGTTTTTCTATGTGAGTGACATCAGCAGCCTTGCCAAAGTTGAGTATATGACTTGTACGGAGTGTGAGTAGCCTAAAAAGCATTGCTCTTTACACAGTCAGAGACAGACAGACATGCACACACTTATACATTTGCCAAGTCTGGGGTTAGAACTACTACCTAACTAGTTTATCACTACAGCAGTACACAGTTATGGGATGTGCCATGGAGATTATTGAGCTACAGCTCTCCCAAAGGTGTATTTCACATTGGATGACCTCAGCAGGCTTGTCATAATACTGCTATGGGGATGGCAGTGTGTGCATGCGCCATAACCCATTCATGTAGAGGTTGACATGCCACATGCGGGCACACACGGGGTCATATGTCACAGGTATGTGTATACAGCTACTAGATAACTACTTCCTTGTACAGTCATGTTGCACAGCTGGCACATGCACCACATAGTCTTTCATGCTGACAGATACTGGTGGCTAGTATCTGCAGTGAGTGACATCCACTCCTCATGTGTTTGGGGCCCTTTGGCTGTGTGCTGGGTGGGACAGGCCCAGGTGGCTCCTTGTCACGGTCACACTCTTCCATACATCTGTGCTCATCTACCTTTGGCTTATTATAGTGTGTTATCCTTACATATATGTGTATTCCTATCCACTGTGTGTGCAAGGCAGGAGTGGTGCATACTGACATGTGTCTGCACTGAGGACTGCGACTGCCAGATATGTCTGGTCCACTGGTGTTTGCAGACGTGGCCTTCATGTGTTTAAGAGTGTGAGGTCCACTGGTGTTTGCAGACATGGCCTTCATGTGTTTAAGTTTGTGAACATGCCTAGTATGGCCATCTGTATTGCATATGTGTATCAAGTCCAGGTAGTTTGTACTGTGGTGCTGACCTTTGTGCTGTACACTGACAGGTAGCATGCTGTGTCTGCAGGGTATCCATTGGTCATTTGGCATTGACTGTTGCTACATTTTTGCATAGCAGGGGGGGCACCTGACCGTTTCTACTGTTCTACACAGGAGTGAGGGGCACACCTGACTGTTACTATAAGTGTACATTAGATGGGGGGGGCACACCTGACACTTGTACACATTTGCTAGGACTGTACTGGTATGTCAGGTACTCCATTTAAGTCTGTAGTCTTACCTATCCTGCTAGCTAGAGGTGTACCAGTGTACTACAGATCCTAGCTTTGTTTACCTACATATTAGTTTCTGATGTTCTAGCCTTAACAACTTACATCCAACTGCCTGGCCTGCTATGGTCTGTCTGTGTAGGTCTGGGGAGGGGTTACCCATAGGGCTCATTCAGAGGCCATAGTACAGCATTTGTTTGTGTTTGTCTACACCTGTCCTGCTGGCTGAGACTGTTGTTGGGTATGTGAACCTTCCTGACTGGCATGTGTGGCTCTTATGGACACACATGTTGCTCAGCCCATTTCCTGCAGTGGGTCTGTCACCCTGTGTAGTATTGGCTACTGTGGTGACTCCAGTATGTGTTACAGATGTCATGGTGCCACTATGGGAGTCTACTGTCTGCTGCCTTAACATTCATCCACCCAATTCCCTTGCATGCTCACATCCATACAGGTAACAACACATTCTACTCCATTTGGCAATTGGTAGGTTGATTGACTTACTTTGAGGGTGTGCCAGACTTGAGGATGGTGCTGGAGGGCTGCCTATGTCAGATGCACATAGTACACTCCCTATACATGGTCGGGCACAGGTAGTGTCATGTTTGGCATCCCTTTTACTGTCTGTGTGTGTCAAAGAGAGGCTTCATTCCCTGTGTCCCTACTGTGTCAGTGCATATGCTATGTGTTGCCTCTTTGCCAAGGCCAGGGCATACTGGGCACACCTCCTTCTGCCTACTGGGGTAGGCTCAGGTTGTTCCTCTTCTGAGTCACTTGGTGCCTGTACAGGCCTTGGCATTGGTGGGGGGCTGTGTGGCCCTACCCCATGCTGTTCCTGCTGCAGCTGTTTCCGCAGGATCATTTTGTGTAGCATAGTACATACCATAACAATTTGGGTACATGCAGCTGGTGAGTACTGCAAAGCTCCAGACATCAGAATCGTGACCCGAGCATCCCAAACACATGCTCTATTATATGCCTGGCCTGTGCCTTATTATGGCATTGTTGTTCAGTTGTGTGTGCATTTCTGATGGGTGTCATCAGCCACGGCTCCAGTGGGTACCCAGCATCCCCCACTAGGTGACCATAGGGGATGTCCACATTGGCAAATCTGTGGTACAGCTACATCAGATGCCATATGTGTAAATCGTCATAGCTTCCAGGGCAGCCAGTGCATACATTCATTATAATGCCCTGGGCATCACATATGACCTGGCAGCTGATGGAGGGGATGACCCTTAGGTTAATATAGGCCCTATCCTGCTCACTGGGTGGTGCTTTGATGTGTAAGTGCATGCTGTCTATAGCACCCACTACCCCAGGATATTCTGCTATTTGGTGGAAGAGATGCATATTGCTGGTCAACACCTCACGTGTGTTGAGGAAATATACATGCTCACTGGCATGTGCTGACATGGCATCCAGGAACTGGTAGAATACTCTGGATGCTGAAGCTTGTGAGATGCCAATGATATCCCCAGTTGTGCTTTGGGAGGTACCTGTGGCTAGTATACCTAGGCCTACACATACCTTGGTACCCAATGGGATGGGCTCCCCTCGGCCAGTTTGGTGTGTCAGGCGTGGCCGGCACAGCTCAACAATTTGCTGTAGGAGGTCTCTATCCACCCTATAGTGCTCCACTATCTCCAGCTCATGTAGCCCCTGGTAGGTTACCCTCGGTCTGTACACTCTTCTCTGTCTCCTCACTGTGGGTTGTTCAGCAACATTCACATCCTCACCACCCTCAGCCTCTTGTACATGTTGTTCTATGTTGCCTGCTGCAGCCCTTCTCATTTTGTAGGTTTGTTTGTTACAATTTCTCTGCTTGTATACACCAGTGGTGTAGGGTGTGGAAAAACCAGAGGGGAAGGTGTATGCTTAGTTTATAGTAGTGTTCTGTGCTGGACTGGTCTGTTGCTTGTGTAATTAGCTGATTCTGATACATTTCACCTGTCAGATCAGCTAGTTCTCCTTGATTACTTTCCTACTGCTGTTTTCCCTTCCCATTGCCTCCCTGTTCATATGTGCACAGAGCTGCTATTTCCTGGTTTAACTTCTATTTTCTTCCTGTAAAACCCGGTGTGTGATGCGCACATCTGCTTACACTTTGTAAAGGGTGCTAGGCAGGTTTAGACACACCCCTAGCTTAGCTGTGCTAAGCTAGGTGAACTCCTGAGCCACAGGGCTCCAATCCACTTACAGTATGCCTGACACCCCCCCCCCATGATGTCACCTATATCCTAGTCTTGCACCCAGGTAGTTATACTCTTACACTCTTGGGACCTGCCTGACACCCTGGGGAAAACTGGGATTCACTATCCTTCACCTCATTTGCATAAGATTGTCTCCTAATGCATAGTTACATGTCTCACACTGAGCCTACCCCCTTAGCAACCATTACTCACTGACCAGGTTGTCTTCTGCCTACCATTGACTTGCATGACAGACTACTGCTTTTAGTTAGAATGCTTATTTTAGGTTTATTTTATTATTTTCCCCTCAATCCCATTTGCGCGCTGCTACCCTATGCTTCAACGGAAGTGATCAGAGGACATTTCATAAAAGTTGTATTTTGTACATTTGGCATTGTTTGCAATGCCAATGGCCTTCTACTTGGCCATTGGCATGCTTCCTGAATGCTATGCAGCCTTTATTTGGAGCTGTCATAGCTCTGTTTTGCAGTTTGCAGTACCGTACTCAGTTACTAACTGAGTACATTTCTGCATATTACGCTAGTCCTGCACGCCCTGATTCCTGCTTCCTTGATGGCAAATTTACCTCATTTGCATGGTTTTCACCTTCAAATGGGGTGATTTGCATACGGGGGCTGGGGATGTGCAGCACTAGTGCTACAGCACTCGTGCACGTCAGACATGCACGTACTTGGATCGCTCGGCTGCCATATTGGCAATATTTCATCTAACACTAATCATGCACGCTGTGCAAGCTTTTGAGAATCCGGGGATAGATTATTTAAATTCAAGATCATGATGTCAACTTTATTGTATTCCACAAGCTGAAACTAGATTATTTAAATTCAGGAGCATGGTATGAAGTTTATAATAAGATACTCAGACTATTATACTTGGGGATGTAAATATTGACTGGAACTTAGTTAACTCTAATACACCATCTCATAGTCTCAACCTACATGGTTTTACTCAACTTGTTTCCTCCCCCACCCGCCTTGGCAAAAAACACTCTAATTCTATCCTAGACTGGATTCTCATAATTTCTCCTAATTTGTACCACCAGCCAGGAACACTATATGACTCCATTAGTGACCACATACCTATCCACATTACTAGGTACTCACCCAAACTCACTTGTTCTCATCTCTTTAAACACATCTGTAACCAAAGAAATTTTAATATCACTTCCTTTAATAAAATTCTCTCAAATATTAACTGGTCCTGCCTTTAAATGATGCAGTTAGCTACTTCAACCAGGCATTCCTAAACATACTCAACTCTCTGGCCCCTATCAAGAAAATAAAAATCAAAGCTAAACATGCCCCCTGGCTATCCAAAGAAACCTTCCACCTTATGCATAAAAGAGATGCCACTTGGAAACAATATAAAAAAAAAAAATCTTCAGTCTTCCTTCAATCTTACGTGGAACTTAGAAACCTTACAAAAAAAGAGTCAACCAGGACAGAAGAAAATTTTGCCTCTCTGATCAATCTCTAAAACCTACTAACCCCCAGACGTTCTGGTCAACCATAAAAACTCTTCTCAACCCTGGCTCACCCACAATCCCCAATCCTTTTCCCAATCAATCTCCCTCAGATACCGCCATTCATTTTAATCACTACTTTATTGATACCATTTCTAAACTTGTACCTAACAACTCTGACCCCTTCTTGTTCAAACCTGTATCTGTTAGTTATATTAAAACTCTCCTTAGTAAACTCAAATCTTGTTCCCCCGCCCCTGATAACCTACCTTCCCATTTCCTAAGAAGTGCTGCTAACTCTGTGGCCCTTCCTGTCTCCATTCTAATAAACCGCTCAATCCAAGAATCTATTTGTCCTTCTATTTGGATGGAATACTATACTATCCCACTACATAAGGGTGGAAACTTCACAGAACCATCTAACTTCCATCCCATTGCTATTTTTTTCTCCCCTCTCCAAAATTCTAGAAAAGTGTATTCATTCTCAGCTGCTTTCCTACCTTACTCAAAACAATCTTTTAACCAACACCCAGCATGGTTTTAGGCCCAAACACATTACTAACACAGCACTTTTATCCTTCTCTCATACAGTAGCTGAGGCCAGAGACAATAATAAACTTGTGTCTTGCCTTTTCTTAGATCTGTTAAAGGCTTTTGACACTGTTTCTCACAAGCTTCTACTTCAAAAACTTTCTCAGCTGAACATTTCTATCCCCACTCTAAATTGGTTCTCTAGTTACCTGTCCAGTCGCTTACAAGCAGTTAAATGGCAAAATTCTTTCTCACCCTTTCTGCCAGTTCAGACCGATGTTCCTCAAGGTTCAATTCTTGGCCCCCTCCTTTTCAACCTCTTCACCAATGGCCTACACACTGCCAGCAAGCTCTCCCTTATCATACAGTATGCAGATGATTCAACTCTGATTTCCATTTCTGACTATCAATAACCTCCACCATATCACCCAGTCTTCAGTTCACTCTGTTGAGAAGTGGCTCTCCAACAATCAACTTATCCTGAACCCCTCTAAAACTAAGCTCTTACTATTCCTTCCTAAAGCTCTAGCCCATCACAAATCCTCACTAAATGGCACCATCATATCACCAGATTTACACACTAAACTCCTAGGTGTCATCATTGACGACCAGCTCAAACTAGACCTCCACATACTTCATTCTGTAAAGAAAACACACCAAAACTGGGCATGTTACATAGAAACAGCAAATTCCTGAACTCCATCTCTAAACTACTGCTAGCCCAATCCTATCTCTTCCCCACCCTCCTCTATGGCTCCCCTCTATTTTCCAATTTACAATATAACCTGCTGGCAAAACCTGACCAAACTTATAACAAAATTGCTAGATTTGTCACCAGCAGCCCCTATAAATCCCATCACTGTTCTGCTCTCAAAAAACTACATTGGCTCGAATTCTCACACCTTCTGACCAAATGTCAGTTGATCCAAGCTTTCCGAATTCTTAATTCTAACTCTGACTGTCCATCTCTGTCCAACCTTAATCTCCTGGTACACCCCTCCCAGATCCCAGCACAGCTCTGATAAACTCTTTCTACAAGTCTATGAACCCAATATTAACATAGGTAACATACTTTATAAACACTCAATCTCCCTTATTTGGAATAATCTTCCACTCCATATTAGAAGTCCTACCTCTCTTCCTAACTTCAAACATGACCTTATTTTGTACCTCCATAACAATGCTATATGTACCTGTAACCATCCTACTTAACCCACTCCTTTCCATATTCCCATTTCTCCACTAGACTTATCATTAAGACCCTTTTCCTATTTCTTATCTTACTTTATCCAATTTGCTCTTCTTTCTGTACCCTCCCTCTTTATATAATTTACTTTATCCTACTGCTCTTCTTTTTTTTCCTCCCTCTAGATCACTTCATTCCTCCTCTACTCCTATCTTCTTTTGCACTTTCCTTCTTCTGACCTTGCATATAGCTATGTACTACTCCTTGGATTACATTTATTTTCTTATTCATTGTATCCATAAGTTTGTTTTGCTCTTTATATTGTTAACTTGTCTCTATTTGTATGTATTTGTATGTTTTGTTCGGGGCTTTTCCTCTCGGGTCTCCACTGAAAATGGGTAATTTCTTACCCAGTTGGACTAACCCGGTTAACATATGTGAAATAAAAAAAGAAATAAAATACATGCTGAGACTAGATTATGTAAATTCTTGGGCATGCTTTGAATTTTGTAATATTGTACATGCTCAGACTAGATCATTTAATTCAGGAGCATATGAAGTCTGTAAAATTCTACTTTCTGAGACTAGATTATTTAAATTCAGGAGCATACTATGATGTTAGTGATATTCTATATGGTGATGCTAGATTATGTAAATTCAAGAGCATGCTCTTAATTTTGTAATACTCAGTTTGCACCCTGTTATATGCAAATTTAGTTATGTATATATGGGAACCAAAAGTTTATATTGAATTCTATATTTTCATCTAATTGGACCGTATATTTCAGGTACCTATAAATATTTAAATTTATGTTAGAAAGCCCCCTGTTAACAACCAGCTATAAAGAGAATTCAGGTACCTGCAAGTGCAGTGCTTGCAACCAGTGCATATTTATACCAGACAAAAATGTTATTAATTTACAAATCAAGGAATTTATTTAGTTACGGGCAGATGTGCATGCAGTATATGTTGCTCTTTGTTCAGGATGCAATGGGTTCTAAATAGGGAAAACTGAGAGAGCTCTTTGTAAGTGAATTTATGAACATAATTACAATATTTTAAACAGTAACCTTAACAGCTCCCTTTTAAGGATACCTTGCATTCTAGATTTATGTATTTATTTTATTTTACATTTGTTGACCGGGAGAGTCCAACTGGATACATGTCCATTTTCAACAGAGGCCCGGGGAGAAAAGCTCCATAGATAAAATGACAAGCAAGTATAAGTTTATACTTAGCATGCAAGTAACATTGGTAAAGACAAGATTTAAAAAGGTTACATAGTTATGAAGTTTAAAAAATACAAAAGCTACATAGTAAGTACAGTAGTTCCAGACAAACATAAGTAAGAGTAGGTTAGGTGAGATGTTAGGGTTCAATTTGAGACTAGTAGTAGAGTTCTAAGTTGGAATGTGTATATCATTTAAGAATTCCTGATTTGGAATTTTAAAGTGGGCAACTCCCAATGAGCAGGGTGGAGATTGAGGAACATTACTTGAATTTAGAGAACTACGGTGGCAGTTGATGCTAAATGCTTCTAATTTTCCAGGTCTCAATGAACACATTTCACTAATTCCAGTATTAAAAAAAAGGACACTCAAATTGTAAATTAGTATTCTACCATGTTTTGTACGTCATTTTGAATTTTAATTAACTATGTGATCAATATGTAATTGCAGTTTTTAATGACAATTGTGGTCTATTACTACAGATATTTATGCATTTTCATACTTCATAACTAAACTATATATTATTTTGTATTCATCTTATTGTTTTACACAAGTTTGAGATTTAAACTTTTAAAGTTTTAAAGTTATAGCAGGTACAATTTTTATTTAAAAATGTAGGACAGCCAACAATTTATGCTAAGTATGACATTTTAGGAGGATTGTTATATATAGTCAAGTGACTAATTAAGATTTGTCATTTAAAGGCTAATTAATTTTAACTGAGGTTCTGATGAAGTCCTTATGACATTGATAGGATGAAAGCACTAAACCTTGTGTCTGTTTGTATTTCTTTACTTAGGTTTATTAAAGTATCTATGTTTCTAAAACTGTACCAAGTTGTACATTTATGTAGTAGTATAACAAAGGTCGGCATACTACATGAGCTCATTTCTTTGATTTTAACTTCCCGTATTTGCAAGCTGAACATTCACATGTTCATTTCTTTGGTTACTTAATATTCTACATGCTCAGACCTGATTATTTAAATTCAGGAGCATGTTATGAAGCCTACAATATTCCACATGCTGGAATTAGGCAAACTGCACCAAGTTAGAGAGAATACAAACTTTAATGCTAAAAAACAATGAATACAAGAAAGTTAAGCTCTTTCTTCTGCTAAACTATTAGACTTCTTCAGAGCAATAAAAAAAACTACCAATCCATTTATATCCTATCAAAATACAAAGAACCAGTCACAAACATCACTTAATAAAAGTCATTTACATATTTAAAAATACGTGCATCACAATCAAGACCCTAGAAAACATAGTCAAATAAATATATCAAATAAAAGATTCAATTAAAGAAAAACAATAACAGTATTATTATGTTACCCTGCCAAAAATAAATTCAGATCACTCATTGATGTCTGTAATAAAATATAAAATGAAGTAAAAATATAAGCATGTATATAAGTATGAATATAAATATAAATATAATAGTATATGTCTAAAAATGCATTTATAGTCAAGGCTTCGTGGGTAATATAAGCTACTCAAAATATTTGAAATGTTGTATTTAATAGCAAATAAATAAGGAAAAAACAAACTCTCTACAGTTTTGTAGCTCTGGTTTTCAAAAGCCTAGAGATGGAAATATTCTCCCAGATTTACTAAACTTCCACGCAGGACTAGTTTAGTCCTGCAAAGAAGTGCCCGTTTAGAAGCAGGATAGCAGCGCACCATGCATAGTAATGAAGGCATGCTGGCCAAGCTCCTAGGCTTATATGGAGTGTGTATGAGTGCAGGGGGCATGTCTGAGAGCAGACCCCTCTGAATAAACATATCCCTGCAATGTTGAACTGCAGAAGCCATTAGGAAATGAGCGAGATCGCTCACAGGTGTCTCCATATCTCCACCATCAGACCCACACACGTACAACAGCAACAGGACATATAAATTAAATGATGAAACCCATCTATATCTTTTAAAACACCGATCAAAGCTAACCATAGGTGCGCGGGTGTGCCCATCGCTTAGCTACAGTTAATGTAGCTGAAATAGCAAAAGGAGGATTAAAAGCAGGATATGTGTAAAGGAAGCAGCACAGCAATATTGTAGTGGGCAGAACGTTCGCCTCAAGAGCAGTCAATCCAGGTTCAAATCCCACTGCAGTGCATTCCATTTCCATGTCAAATACTGTTATGATCAATATATTTAGTTGTATAACCTAATAAATGACATATATGTGTGACCTGGAGTAGGAAGCAGTGTAATGAATGATTGACAAATCCACCAACCCCCTCCCTAAGAACCGGTAAACTATTACTGTTGAAAATAGAGTAGTAGTAAGGATAAATAAGCATGACTAGGCAGGTGCAAGTCTGCATGACGGGACGCAGTGCTTACACAGAGTAAGCAATAGAGAGGCTAACCATGTGTAAGCGGATGTCACCGGAAGTTAGCAGTGGTTACTGTAGTGCAAACCCACTGACAACAGCCTAAAAGTGCATTAACCACTCTGTATTCAATGGGCCTCATTCTGGCCAGCAACAAATTAAACAATCCCTGCAATGCCCAAACCCAGGAGCCTGTACACAATAGGCAATGTGATTTACCACTAAACCACCGCAGATATACATAACCCTTTACTTTCCACAAGCATAGCATCCAGCAATACCATTCAACATTACAGGACATGTAGCTAAATATATAGATGTATGTCTGTGTGTGTGTGTGTATATATCTATAACTAAATAGATATATACCTATCCCTCCCTGTATTACATATGTATACATATATAGACATACATATATATAAATATCCACATATAGATATATACATATGCAGACATCCATACACCTATATGCCATTAGATATAAATACAGCAATATATATATATATATATATATATATATATATATATATATGTGTATGCATACATATATACACACACACACACACACACACACACACACACATATATATATATATATATATATATATATATATATATATATAAATATATATATGTGTGTGTGTGTGTGTGTGTGTGTGTATGTGTGTATATATACATATGTATATATATATATGCATATATATATATATATATATATATATATATATATACACACACACAGCTATATCATGTACCAATACCCCCCACAGCCAAACAAGTGAAACGTACAAACACACAAAGTAAACAAACCACTGCTTCCCAAACCATAGGCAGGATACTACCAGTGTGAGAAACATTGTGGACCCGCTAAGTCTAATCTGGAAACAAAGACAGGTATGTCCCTTGTGGGACAACCCAAAAATTTCAGAATATTCAGATTTCAGGCATTATACCGATCCATCACGCCAGGGCACGTATGTTCTCCGACTACAAGGTTGGGAAAGGCTGATGATCCATGGGTTGAGACAACATACGTGATGGATCCTGAGAAATGGAGAGCGGGCAGTGTGTAGTGGTGTGGCTAGACCCGACCTGCACCCAGACAAAGGATGAATACTGTGGAGGAGGAGCGGGTGGGGGGGGACGATGGATATGAAATTATGGGTCGAGGCGTGCCGGGGTTGGCTGGAGTAGTTCTAATCAGACCGCCTCATGGATGTAAGCAATAGTGTGAATTGGGCAGAGCATTCACCTAATGAGCAGGAATTCCTGGTATGAGTCTCACTGCAGCACAGTCTATTATAGATGGCAAAGAACGTTATAACCACAGTTGTTGTTGCAAAACCCACTAAATAACACCAAAAAACACATGGTTGCAGCTCTCCACTGTAGGCATGTAAGCCGTTCTAATTGGCATCACAACGTATTGTTGTCCTCACCCCCACCCAGGGGTGTGAATGTCCAAATGTACCTCCAAAGTCAATGTGAATGCACAGTTGTCACTGTAGAAGAAATGGCCAGCTGTGGACCTTCCCTTCAGCCTTCCTGCACATCCCTGGCTATTTCCCCTACTGTCTTTCCCTCTATGTGCCCCTTTAACACCACTTACCTATCAACCCCTTTTTCTTTTCTTTTAAAGGTTAAAGGTACAATTAGGTGACACCCTCTTCACCAACTATATTGGCAGACTTTGAAGCTCCCTACCCACATCTATTACTGCAGCTACCTCAAAGGACACATGTAAAAAACACTTGAAGGAACACCTCATGTGCACTTGTATCAGCACATGTTCACCACCTGGCTAAACCCCCCCCCTACCTTACAGTCTATACCCCTACATCAACCAATGCAACTAACACCTCTTTTCCTGCCTTGCATATATATCCCAGCATCCTTTAAACCTTCCTTATTGCACCCCTACCAATTATTTCCACAGCCTACTATACAGCTTCAATTTCTCCCCCTCTAACTACCTACACCTTCACTATTCTCTTCTACTCTACCACACAGGTATGGAATAACTAAATCTTAACCTGAATACCTGAGTGTATCCTAACCAGAACTGTTAAACTGGAATCTAACTACATCTTCACCTGACCTTTGTCAACAGTCATACCTGACATGTACACTTGAACTAAGCATGAATAATACCTACATGTTAATGTAAACTATGCATGAATAATATGTTATGTAGCTATGTTAAGTCTGTTACTCTCTATGAATGTGAACACCTCTGTATTACTCATAATGATTGGCTGAGTTTTACTGTGGAACTTTACTCCCCAGGCCTCCGCTGAAAATGGACAAGCATCCAGTAGGATTTTCTCGGTCAACAAATGCAAAAAAAATAAAGTAGCGCGGGGATAAGTGGGATTAAGCACTTTTAAGCAGCAGTAAGCGGGTTTAAACCTGTTTGCATGGCAGTAAGCAATGCCTACACTGGTTAAGCAATGTAGAAGCGACCTCAGTGTAAGATGCCGTAACTGGAGGTCAGCATTGCTTACCCTCGCGCAAACCAGCACAAACTCACGTACAATTGCTCACAAGTGCCTTAGTCACTCAGTAGCCAACAGCTCTCATCCTGTCC
Source organism: Protopterus annectens (assembly GCF_019279795.1). Lineage (NCBI taxonomy): Eukaryota > Metazoa > Chordata > Ceratodontiformes > Protopteridae > Protopterus > Protopterus annectens. The sequence continues at coordinate 1,312,459,714 of NC_056744.1, read as the reverse complement.
AGCAACAAAATAATCTGCACTCCCAGGTTGCAACCCTGCACACTATAGTCAAAGTGAGATAACACTAAGCCATGGCAGATACACATACAGCTGCTGTTATCCAGCACAGTCATTCAAAAATGTATGTAAGTATGCACATTAATATGAGCAACCATATGTACATTGCTCAAATACAGTATTTCAAGCAGTCTATGTGTAACATATAAACAATGCCTGTCCAATCATACTGTGAAAACAGTAATCTGCCATAATAAGAGAATAATAAAATGTGGTGCACGTCGAGTGGGGCATGTGAGCGTGCTTCATGCACAGAATGTCAAACCTGGGACGTCGGTCCCGCAGGACTGGGAGATGTGGTTGGCCAGGTGTGTGAGCAAACCACTGCTTCCCAAACCCCTGGCAGGATGCTACCAGTGGGAGGAACAGTGTTGACCAGCTAAGTCTAATCTTAACACAACAACAGGTCTGTCCCTAGTGGGACGAACCAAAAATTGTAAGGCACATCGATATTTGAACCTTTATCAGAGTACTATCATGGCAAGGCTTGTGCGTACATGGATTAAATGGATGAAGAGCCTGCAGAAGCTTGGGTTGAGACAGGATGAGAACCGAGATGTGCAGAGAGGGCAATGTGTGCAGATGTGGTATGGCTGGGCTAGCAATTGGAGAATGGATGGTTGCTGTGTATGTGGAGCTCAGGGGGGCAAGTGAAGGAACCATGGGTATGACATTATGGATGAAAGATGCAAATGAAGCAGCACAGCAATAGCGTAGTGGGCAGAGCATCCACCTAATGAGCAGGCATTCCCGGTTCGAGTCCCACTGTAGTCCCACTCTAGCACAGTCTATTTCACATGGCAAAGCACATTATAACAAATAGTTTAGTTGCAAAACCCACTAAATAACACACATATATATATATATATATATATATATATATATATAAAACTGGAGTACTGCAAGAAATGCACATGTGAAGTATCAGTGTCAGACTGAATAAGGCACTAGTAAGCAGGTTTAAGCACAAATATGCAATAATAAGCATAAGTAAGAACTAGTAAGTGGGCTTAAGCCCGTTTGCATGGCGGTAAGCAATGACTACACTGGTTAAGCAAATCTGAAGCTAACACCCTGTAAGCAGATGTAATGGCAGGTTAGTAGTGCTTACCTATGCACATACCTGCTAACAACTGACTAAACATGCCTTAACCACTCTGTATCCATTGGCCCTAGTTCTGCCCAGCAACAAAATAAACAACCTCTGCTGCGCTTGAACACCTAACCCCACACACCATAGGCAAAGTGCTTTATCATTAAACTATGTCAGATATACATAACCCTGATGTATTCAAAACATATCAACCAGCCCAGTCATGCAACAGTACAGAGAATGTATTCCAACATGTAAATGTAATTGTGGGAGTAAATATAGTAATATCTAAACAGCTACAGCATATCAATAGATGTAGATATCTATATATATATATATATATATATATATATATATGTATATATATATATATATATATATATATATATATATATATATATATATATATATATATCCATAGTAATATATACATATATATATGGCCACACATCTGTAGACAGCAATGGTAGATTAACAAATACAAATATGTGCACATGCACCGGTAATGGGGTTGAGATACCCCAAACAATATACAACATGTACGTATAGGCATACCCCCCCACCACAGCCAAACACGCCCACCCTGCAATACACTAAAGTGTTACAGATCACATAAGCAGAATCTGACATGACATGTGCACAACATGTAAACAGTACTACAACCCACTTGTATGATGTCAGGCTGGTATTGGTAACATACCATGCAGCACAGTGTGGCTCCCATAGGAGATGTAAAATATGGAAGCTATCAACATCCTCAGGATATATATATACACAGACACATATATGCAGATACAGATATACATATCTATTTAGATATAACTATATATATATATATATATATATATATATATATATATATATACATGTGACTACACAGACACATGCAGAGATATATACAGTAAGATACATATGTAGAAGATGCACACAATATGGAACAGCCACCATGCCTACAGTTAACACCTTAAAAACTGGACACTGTATGGGCCACCCATACAAATGACAATTGTTGCCTGCAACATATGCCCACAGAGAGGTCATAGGGTAAAACACCACACAAAGGTTTCTAGAAATGGATAACCGTTATTTGTGTACTATTGCGGTTTTATATGCCATGTATTATAGCTCGTTAGACACTGACATCCATATAAACAGAGTAATGCAACTATGCAACCATTATACTAATACAGTAGTCTGGAAAGGGTCACAACTGTTGCTGTCCAGGCCAAGCCCTTCATATTGTACAATAGTAAAGACAGACTGGGCCACAGGATACCAAACTATCAACAGCAAGTAATGCAGGTGTATAGTTCAGCAGCCACTATCTACACTCTGTACAAAATCACAAGCACACTGACAAACAAAACAGTTTGTATGGCAGGAGGCAGTAGGCCTGCAATAACCTGATTTATGTAAGTAATGTAAATATAGGTGAAGTGTATGGTACTGTACATCAGGATACCTTAAGGCAGCTCAACCCTGATGCCCCCACATTTCGTAACAGTCTAGGTCATTGATGGTGCATCCCCCTAGACTCAATAATACAGGGCCACATACCATTGTTACATACACTGGCCTTTGGACTGCATAAGGGCACACGTGTATTGTGAAGCCCACACATATATGACCTCAGCCCCACCGTATGTGTGGGGGATACAACAGCAGTGGACTGATGGCAGCAATGTCAGTGTGCTATACTCACAGCCCACAACAGAACAACCCCTGACAGCATGTCATATGCGCAAAGCTTGGTATGTAGGTGGAGGACAGTGGCTGGAACACAGACCCATATGTGGAAAACTGTTGCCATACAGTAAGCAAGTTGCTGGTGTCACAGGATAGTCTGCAACATACCCTTAGTCAGAGATTTGTGGTTACAAACATCAATGGATGTAGCCATGTACTGATAGCACTCAACACACAGACTGCCAGTGACATATCAGACACAGCACCTGTGTGGAGGACAGACATAACATAATAGACACACCTCTGGTCACCAAGAGGATTGGCCCACAGGTGAGAGCTATGCAGACAGCATTCCAAGGTAAACTAGTATGTACACACACACACCCTGTAACACCAGTACTATACAAAGCATAACCCAACTCTACTCACACTCTGCCTATAGTTCTGAAACCTCCTATAAATATGTAGCTGGCCTGAGTGTGCCAGTTCTCTTGTAAGATGTATTGATACCTGTTATCTGTAACACTGATGCCCACACACAGGAATTATGTCCATCACACAGGAAATGTAAAGGGACCATGCCCACATGATGTGTGGATTCATAGTAGGCAGTTGCCATGACAGTGGCAATTGGAGATACTACACAGCAAGCAGCATGCAGTTAGCATGTGGAGGGCACTGATTGGTGCAGAGGCCATCATCTGATCATGTGACCACCTAATAAAGCCAGGCTGCAATCTATTCAAAGCAGCTCATGCCATTTACTGAAGAGAGAGAGAGAGAGAGAGAGAGAGAGAGAGAGAGCTCTTCCAACAATAAGCTGACATCACAGGCATTTAGCCATCTGTCATTCAATAAGACATCATTCCCACAACAGGTATGTGAGGTATATATACATGTAATAGCATGTAGTAACTGGTCCATCATAATGGGATAGATGATGTGGAATAAATTATATGTGCCATCAGGTGTTGTTGTGATGATGTTCAACTGAACAACTGCTATGGACAATAGTGTCTGTCCCTGTGTGTAGTGAGCCATAGCCGGCTACTGTGCAGATCAGCACTGACAGACAAAATGTGCCAGCTACTGTGCATATCAGCACTGACAGACAAAATGTAAGCTATCATAGTGTGTGTGTAGTGTAATGAGAAGTATGTATATGATGTGGCCAGTAGCTGGTTGTGGAAGTAATGCCATTATGATGGACATGTGGGAGACACGGCCCACCACTGGCAGGATACCCAGATGAATCTGTAATGTAGCATGCCAGAATGCCATAGGTGTGTAATAGGGTTACCTGCCATCGGCTCCTACATATACCCCCCTAATGTCAGGCCATATCCATATGTGGCACCTGTCTGTGTTGTAGCAAGGCAAAACAGTGCAGCTGTGCAGGAAGGTGTTGTGATATTGAGGAGCTGATGTCTCAGTGTACCCCACATATCAGTATGCAGATGTGTACATATGTTACATATATAATATTTACAGATATATATGTATATCAGCATGTATGTCCAGAAATATACATATACCCATGTGTAGACATATATATGTGCATGTATATATGAAGGCACATATATCTATCTCTCAATACCGATATGCAAATATCTACATCTGTACAAACGCACACATTAACAGATATGTATGATAAGACATGTCCCCTATATTACTACCACAGTGATGTGTGCTATGTGCGAGGCACTAGCACACATAGCAATACAGACAGATATCTACAGCTGGCAGATTGTGCACCATGGATGGGTATGTCACATGTTAGTCCTGTCCTAGCACCACAATGCCCCTGCCTGTAAAGTCTGCTATGGGAATATGGGGAAGTATGGCAGATACACATGTGGAGGTGGTCTGGATTGGTAGATATAGAGGACAGTCTACAGGGGTGGTATGTGACACATGTGGTGGGTAAACACCATGGATGGTGTGTGTGGTCTTTGATGTGGATGCACCATGGTCCCCAATATGGCACAATGGGAACAAGGCTACCACCAACTCCCACTCACAACAGCAGTCCATGTCCTGAAGGTGCCAAGTATGGTTGCTGAGCAGAAGGAGCATGTTGGCCATTTGAATATGAACTGGGTGCCTCAGACAGATGTAGCACATCCCTCATGTGTCTGTGGATCCTGGTATGGGACAGGCTCTAGACCTTGGGACATGTTGGTGTGTGCCCGAGGGGGGTGGGCCAACATCCCCTGGGTGGTTTCACATGATGGTATGGCTGTCACAGTACACGAGGAGGCCCCAGGTTGGCACACACATGTGATGTGGCCAGGTATCCTGGTCAGATGGGTGTGGGGAGGTGGATCATCTGTCCAATGGCACATATACATGTTATTGTGTCACTGTCATAGTACATATGTTGGTAGTAATAGTCTACACAATGCCGGTACATGTCCAACAGCATGCATAGAACCCCCCTATAACACAGACTGTCAGATGTGCACTAATCTCAGAGCAGCCATACCACTGGCATATATGTAACCATAGTGGTTCTGACAATGGCATGCAAGTGAATAGTCAGTACCAGGCCGGCAATGTTAGTGTCCACACAGGTGGCATGGCTGCAATCACATAGCAGAAATCTGTGGTACACTACACAATCTGTCAAAATGGTAGTTAAGCTGTAGCCATACCTAATGAGTTGTGTGTATAGTCTGTTGAAGCTGATATGGTGGGGGGGGTTACAGATGTGGCTGGAAGCATATACACAGGGCCAATATTGACATGTTGCTGTGATAACCTCATACATGTACTGTTGTAACAGGGTTCATTGCAACATGTGTCCTATGAGGGATATGAAGGTAGTACCTGTCAGGGCTTTCACCATCTACAGACTGCAATCCTCACACTAACTTCTGCAGTTCACAGATACATGCTCAGTGGTAACACATGACACCAAGGGCACAGCACACTGCCCAGTCTGCAGACTGCTGATGCGGATTCCTAATAAACATAGTACTGACATGGCAGGTATTACAACATGTAGGACAGCCATAGCCACACACATACTCTGTTAAACCAACATTACTCCAAATGCGGTATAGCAGCACTTACAGTCTGTAGTCAGGTCAGGCACATCCCCCTCCTGTGTGTTGCCCAGTTTCCACAGTGTAAATTGTTAGAGGTAAATCCCCAATCCATCTGAGATGCATTTTGCCAAACAACAGATCTAGTTCCTTCCCACAGTGGATGTAAAGGGCCAACACCAAAATGATGTTCCTAGATATCGGTGTGTGTTACCATGCAATTCACTATGGGAATGTTGCCACAGCTGTTCCACGTGCACTCAGCTAGAGGAGGGCTGTAATTGGTGCAGAGACCATCAGCTGATCATGACCATCACTTACAAAACACAGGCTGCTGCCTAGCAAAGCAGGTGTACATCCCACATCCACCAGAGAGGGTATAGGTGGGACAGACAGAGACAATGTATGTCAGGGAAGGTGTGGGTGAGTAAAACTTAAGCATGTGTGTGTCACACACCTACCAGTCTGGGGTTTCAAACACCTGACTGACTATGCATAGCTTTCACATGTGTATGCAGTTATTGCATGTGCCACATAGCTTACATGTTGGTGAGCTGTCCAGACGCATATGTGCTCATGAGTGACATCTGCAACACTGTTGTGATACAGTAGGTGTAGCACATGGGCCTGTCCACATGAACGGGTGTCTGCGTCAACACAGCCACACTCTGTAAGGTTCTCATACACATTGCCACACTTGGCAGGGTAACGCATACACTTCCTAACCACAATAGAGTAATGCATAGGTATCCATTGGCCCAAAGAGGTTATCCTGGGGTTCTATGGTCAAAGGGTATGTGACAGTGTCTGACATTGGAAAACTTGCTTCAGTATGCCAGTGGGGGTGGTACTGGGTATGAATGTGGTTGGAAGCATCATACACCACACACACAGACACAGGATGCTAGTACTAGTGTGCATATGTGCATTGCTTCATGGGAGTGTAGTGGTTGATGGTGGCAGATGACTGTACAAGGCTGGGTGAGGGGAATACCTTGGCATCAGGCCACATGAGAATGGTCTGCATTATGGCTAAGGGGTGTAGTGTCCGGAATTGACTATACAGGTGGGAATAGTATTCACCATCCAGTCTTCTAGTATGATATTGTGCGTGGCCAGTGCTGTGCAATGCTTGGCATGTATGCTTTCTGTACGCCATGACATGGACAGTGTTTGGGATTTGCACACATCCTACATTAAGGTACAGTGGCATGTGGAAGTGCACCTGGTTTGTATGGCCCATGTTGTGTACACAGAATGTTATCATCAGATGTGACAGTCCAGCCCTCGTGTGGCAGGGCCAGGTAATGGACAGCAGGCTGACCCTGCACCTACATTGATAGCATGCTACAGGTATTCCCTGGTGTCAGTACATCTGTCCATACAGGACATGTGTGTAAGGCATGGTATGTTCTTTGTGGATCACATGTGATGGAACCACAGTTGTTGCAGGCATCCAGTGGGAAACATAATGAAGGTGCACTGTCTGCAATTATGTGCCTATCGTATTAATAGACAGGGTGCCATGGCCTCTGTAGGCCACTGCATTCACACCATAGTTACTATCAGTCACCAATATACAGTGCACTACACACATCATGGCTGTTGCCTCACCATGTGTGTGTGTATGAGACATGAGTGTGAGTGTGCTCTGGGTAATACTGGAGTTGCTAACTGTGATTGCCTGGCCTTGATGTCACATGTATGTGTATGGATATGCACCCCAGCCTGTCGGATATTTCACAGCTGTTTTCCCTGTACAGTGGACATTGTGATATGTACTAGAGCCACCATATAAGAAAATTGCAAAACCCACTACACACTGGGCCCAGGTGTCACACATGCACCTCCCCTCCACACAGGATAGGAAGTACAAACACACACGCACACACATGCACACCTGTCATGTCCAGGAGTAGAACCCCTACTTAACTACTTTATTACACTACAGCACTACATAGTCATAGTACACACCATGGTGATTACTGCAGTACTCCTTCCCCAAAGGTGTATATGATATTGCTTGACATCAGCAGGATTGCCAATGTAGGGCATTTGACATGTACTGAGTGTGACTAGCTTAAAATGCATACCTCCCTAGACAGACAGTGGAACACTCACATAACATCCAGAACTGCCATGGGTGGGTATAGAACCATATCAGAGCACTGACTCACACTTCAGCAGTACGCAGTTATGGCACACGCTATAGAGATTACTGGGCTACAACCTTCCCAGAGGTGTATTACTAGGTGGATGACATCAGCTGCCTTACCAAGGTAGAGCATTTAAATTGTAGGGGGTGTGCCTACCCTACAAAACATTGCTTTCTACACAGACAAAGTCAGACAGTTGCCAGAGCTGGTGTTAGAACTCCTACTTAACTGGTTTATCACACTACAGCAGTACACAGTTACGGCACATGTCACAGAAATTACTGGCCTATCACTTCCCCAAAGGTGTATTATACAGTTGACGACATTGGCACACTTGTCACAGTTGCTATGTCGAAGAATGGAACCACTGGAGGTTGTAGTGTCTGTCAATGGACTCAAAAGTGTTGCTCCCTACACTGACATAGGAACACACGTACATCCACACTTATCATGTGTGGGAATAAAGCTCATACCTAACTAGTTTAGCACACTACAGCGGTATGCAATTACAGGATGCACTATGGAGATTACTGGGCTATACCTTTCCAGACGTGTATTACTAGGTGGATGACATCAGCTGCCTTGCAAAGGTTGAGCATTTGGATTGTGGGGTGCATGGCTGGCCTAAAAAGCATTGCTCTCTACACAGACAAACAGACACACAAACACAGTTGCCATGTCTGGGAATAGAATTCCTACCTAACTAATTTATCACACTACAGTGGTACGCAGTTACAGGATGCGCTATGGAGATCACTGGGCTCCAGCTTTCCAGAGGTCTATTACTAGGTGGATGACATGAGCTGCCTTGAAAAGGTTGAGCATTCGTATTGTGGGGAGCATGGCTGGCCTAAAAAGCATTGCGCTCTACAGAGACAAACACACACACACACACACACACACACACACACACACACACACACACACACACACACACACACACACACACACACACACACTTGCCATGTGTGGGAGTAGAACTCCTTCCTAACTAGTTCATCACACTACAGCAATACACAGTTACAGGATGCACTATGAATATTACTGGGCTACAGCTTTCCATTGGTGTATTACTAGGTGGATGACATCAGATGCCTTGTAAAGGCTGAGCATTTAGATTGTGGGGAGAGTGCCTGGCCTAAAAGGAATTGTTCTTTACACAGACATACAGACACACATACACACACACACACACACACACACACACACACACACACACACACACACACACACACACACACACACACCTGACATGTCTGGGAATAGAACTCCTACCTAACTATTTTATCACACTACAGTGGTACACAGTTACAGGACATGCTACAGAGATTACTAAGCTACACCTTTCCAGAGGTGTATGACATCAGCTACCTTGCAAAGGTTGAACATTTGGATTGTGGGAAGCGCGGCTGGCCTAAAAAGCATTGCTCTTTACACAAACAGACAGACACAAACACTCACTCACAGTTGCTATGTCGAGGAATGGAACCACTACCTAACTAGTTTATTACATGACAGCAGTACCCAGTTACAGGACACTCTATAGTGATTACTGCCCTACAAACTTCACAGAGGTGCATTTCTAGGTGGATGACATCAACAGCCTTGCTGAAGTTGTGCATGAAAATTGTTGGGGGTGTGACTACCCTAAAAGGCATTGCTCTCTACACAGTCAGACAGACACGCACACAAACACACACACACACACACACACACACACACACACACACACACACACACACACACACACACACACACACACACACACACTCACACACACACACCTGCCATGTCTGGGATTAGAACACCTACCTAACTACTTTATCACATGACAGCAGTATGCAATCACAGGACGCACTATAGAGATTACTGGGCTACAATGTTCCCAGAGATGTATTTCTAGGTGGATGACATCAGCAGCCTTGCCTGAGTTGTGCATTTAAATTGTTGGAAGTGTGACTACCCTAAAAGGCATTGCTCACTACACAGTCAGACAGACATGCACACAAACACACCCACACAGTTGGCAAGTGTGGGATTTGAACTCCTACCTGGCTAGCTTATCACACTGCAGCAGTATGCAGTTATGGGACATGCCACAGGGATTATTAAGCCACAACTCTCCCAAAGGTGTATTCCAGATTGGATGACCTCAGCAGGCTTGCCATAGTAGGGCTATGGAGAGGGCAGTGTGTGTGCAGGGGTTGACACGCCACATGCGGGCACACACAGGGTCATATTTCACAGGTAAGTCTATGCAGTTGCTAGATTACTACTTCCTTGTACAGTCATGTTGCACAGCTGGAACATGCACCACATAGTCTGTACTGCTGACAGATACTGGTGGCTAGTATCTGCAGTGAGTGACATCTGCACCTCATGTGTTTGGGGCCCTTTGGCTGTCTGCTGGGTTGGACAGGTCTGGATGGCTCCTTTGTCACAGTCACCCTCTTCCACACATCTGTGTCCATCTACTTTTGGCTTATTATAGTGTGTTGTCCTTACATATATGTCTGTATTCCTATCCACTGTGTGTGCAAGGCATGAGTGGTGCATACTGAAGAGTGTCTGCGCTAACAACTGCGACTGCCAGATATGTCTGGTCCACTGGTGTTTGCAGACATGGCCTTCATGTGTTTAAGTGTGTGAGCATGCCCAGTGTGACCTTTCAGTATATTATTGACTTACATTGCCTTCATTTCTCTAAGTCAAAAGAAAAATAGATCAATTCCACCAAGGCAGGACTCCACTGGTATTTTCCACATGAACAAGCTTTATTGAAACACACTTTCTTCAGAATAAAAATGCTGTTATCACTACAGATATGTTTTTGTCCTCTAATGACTTCCTCAGATGAAACAGAAATTCATTTCTCTAAGCGTATGAGCATGCGCAGTATGGCCATCTGTATTGCATGTATGGGTCAAGTCCAGGTAGTTTGTACTGCAGTGCTGACATTTGTGTTGCATACTGACAGGTTGCATGCTATCTCAGCAGGGTATCCATCGGGCACACCTGACTATTTCTACATTTCTACACAAGCTTGAGGAGGCACACCTGAATGTTACTTTATGTCTACATAGGATGGGGGGGCACCTGACACTTGTACACATCTGCTAGGACTGTACTGGTATATCGGGTACTCCATTTCAGTCTGTGGTCTTACATATCGCGCTGGCTAGAGGCATATGAGTGTACTACAGAACTTAGTTTATAATTGCCTACATATTCGTGTCTGAGTTCCTAGTCTTCACAACTGACATCCCACTGCCTGGCCTGCTGTAGTCAGTCTGTGTAGGCCTGAGGGCAGTTACCCATAGGCCTCATTCAGAGGCCATAGCATAGCCTTTGTTTGTGTTTGTCTACACCTATCCTGCTGGCTGTGACTGTTGTTGGGCATGTGACCCCCCTTGACTGGCATGTGTGAGTCACTTACCTTGTGGGTGTCCCAGTATTGAGGGTGGTGCTGCATGGCTGCCTATATCAAATGCACATAGTACACTCCCTACACATGGTTAGGCGCAGGTAGTGTATTGTTTGGTATCCCTTTTACTGTATGTGAGAGTCAGAGAGAGGTGTTATTCCCTGGGTCCTCCCATGTCAGTGTATGTGCTATGCGTTGCCTCTTTGCCAAGGCCAGGGCATACTGGCCATGCCTCATTCTGTCTACTGGGGTAGGCTCAGGTTGTTCCTCCTCCGGGTCACTCTGTGCCCATGCAGGCCTTGACAATGGTGGGGGGCTGTGTGGCCCTGCCCATGCTGTTCCTGCTGCAGCTGTTTCCACAGGATCATATTGTTTAGCATGGCACATACAAGGACAATTTGGGTACATGTAGCTGGTGTGTACTGCAAGCCTCCACTGGATGTGTCCAGACACTGGAACCATGACTTGAGTATCCCAAACACATGCTCTATCATGATTCTTGTTTGTGAGTTTGTCTCATTATGGAGTTCTTGTTCGGGTGTGTGTGCATTTCTGATGGGTGTCATCAGCCACGGCTCCAGTGTGTATCCAGCATCCCCCACTAGGTGACTGTGTGGGAATTCCCCATTGGCAAATCTCTGGTACAGCTGTGTCAGATGCCAGATGTGGGAATTGTGATAGCTTCCAGGCCAGCCAGCCCACACATTTATTATTATGCCCTGAGCATCGCACATGACCTGACAGTTGATGGAGGGGAAGCCCTTGCAGTTGATGTAGACTCTACCCTGCTCACCAGGTGGTGCTTTGATGCATATTTGCATGCAGTCTATAGCATCCACTACCTCAGGGTATTCTGCTATTTGGTGGAACAGTTGCATATTGCTGGCCAATGCGTCATGGGTGTTGGGGAAGTAAACGTGCTCACTGACATGTGCTGATGCCTGTGAGATCCTCATCATATCCCCAGTTGGCCTTTGGAAGGTACCTGTAGCTAGTATTCTTAGGCCTACACATATCTTTGTATCCACTGGGATGGGTTCCCCTCTGTTAGTTCTGTGTGTGAGGCGTGACCTACACAGCTTGACAATTTGCTATAAGAGGTTCCTGTCCACCCTATAGCACTCCACTATCTCCAGCTCATGTAGCCCTTGTTAGGTTACCCTGGGTCTGTACACTCTTCTCCATCTCCTCAGTGTGGGTTGCTCAGCAGCATTTACATCCTCACCACCATCCTCACCACCTCACCATCCTCTTCCACAAGTAGTTGTATGGTAGCTATTGCAGCCCCTAACATTTTGCAGTTGTGAGTGCTAAAAGTTCCCCACTTGTTTACACCGGTGGTGTAGAGTGTGAGAAAAAACAGAGGGGTAGGTGTTTGCATAGTTTATAGTAGTGTTCTGGGATGGGCTGGTCTACTGCCTGTGTAATTGGCTGGTTCTGATACATTTCATCTGCCAGCTAAGCTAGTACTCATTGATTACCTTCCTACTGCTGTTTTCCCTTCCCATTGCCTTCCTGTTTCAGCCCGTGTGCGCATCACACAACCAGAGTGCTCATATGTGCACACTGCTGCTGTTTCCTGGTTTAACCTCTTTTTCTCTCTGTATGACCTGGTGTGTGGTGTGCACACCTGCTTAGGCTTTGTAATGACTGCTAGGCAGGTTTAGACACACCCCCTAGCTTAGCTATGCTACGCTAGGAGTAAACCCGGGCACAGATGTCCAATCCACTTACAGTATGCCTGACACCCCCCCACAATATCACCTAGGCTTGCACCCAACTACTCATACTCTTACACTGTTGGGACCTGCCTCACATCCTGGGAAAAACTAGGATTCACTATTCTTCCCCTCATTTGCATAGGATTGCCTGCTATTGAATAGTTACATGTCTCACACTCGGTCTCCCCCCCTTAGCCACCACTACTCACTGGCCATGTTGTCTTCTGCCTGACACTGACTTGCATGGTGAAGTACTGATTTTGGTTAGAATGCTTAATTTATGTTCGTTATGTTATTTTTCCCCCGATCCTGTTTGCACGCCACTGCCCTATGCTTAAATTGCCAGGATCGGCTACTAGGAATTGAAAGTTGATTTTTTTTAATTGTTGTACTCTTTGCAATGCCAGTGGCCTTATACTTGGCCATTGGCATGCTTACTACATGATATGCCGCCTTTATTTGGGGCTGTCATACCTCCGTTTTGGAATTTGCAGACATTTACTCGGTTACTAACCGAGTACATTTCTGCTGATTGCACTAGTCCTGCACGGATGGTCGCAGGCTTACTGGATCGCATATTCACCTCATTTGCATGGATTTCTCCTGCAAATGGGGTGATTTGCATACAAGGGCTTCGTCCATGCAAGATTAGTGCAGAAGTGCCCGTGCACGCCCCTGCTGGCTGTTCCTGGATCGCACGGCAGACATATTGCCTGCTTGGGCTCCTGCACCAATCTTGCATGCCATGCAAGCTATTGAGAATACAGGGGGATTGTCATTTAAGCTGGGGGGCTTACCAGCATCCAATTTAAGTTGCCATAGTAACTCTCTGAATTCTAACCTAGTTTTCCATAGCCCTCCTCTGAGATTATGAGGTACTTGGTCCAAAACAAAAAAAGAGTACCTACTGTTAGAACATATAGTAGAATATGTAAAGAGTGCATGATTCTCTTTAAAATGGGTCACATTTTATATGTGCTCATAAATGTGTTTCCTCAAGGCTCTTTCTTTCTTACCAACATAAAAACTAGTACAGGATGCACATTTAGCTAAATAAACTGCACTTCGACTATCACACCTAAAATGTCCAGACACCTTAATAGTAACATCGCTAAGATTCAACATATATTGGCACTGATTGCAAAACCCACATTTAAATAACCCAAGTCCCTTATTGCTCTTATTAATAGTAGTCACTTCCACAGTGTGATTATCTAGACTTTCCTTTAAATTCTTGTCCCTCTTCCTAACAAACACTGGAGGCTCCTGTACAACATTTTTTTATCTGGTGTTACTATTAACACTCTCCAGTATTTACTAACAATTTTTTCATTGTCCTTGGAGTCAGAACAAAATGTATATAAAAAGGCAGTGTTATATTAACTGTCATTTTTGGATTTGGGGGCTTCTAGAACCATGTATACCCCAAGTATCAGATCAAATTTTGATTCATGATCCTTGATAACATCACTGGCTAATTGTTCAATTAAATTAATAGGATAACCTCTTTCAAACAGGGTAACCTCTTTCAAAGAATAACTGCTTAATAAAATTCAGTTCTTGTAAAAATACATCAGGATCAGTAGTCATTCTAGAAGCCCTAATCATTTGCCCCTTAACAATGCCCTTCTTTTGATAAAAAGGATATTTGATTAAAAAATTTAGGTATGAATACTTGGATTGAAAAGTACCTTTATCTACATCCTTATAAACAGTCACATGTAAATAAGTGGAGTAAAAATATATAAATCTTAAAAATGTAGTGGTACTCTCAATATATTGATAAAAGTTGTACAAATCATCCTCAGTACTTTTCCAAATAATACAGATATCATCCAAAAACATGCAGTACTAAAAAAATGGGGCAAAATGGATGGAACACAAATTTCTTCTTCCAGTAATAAAGGACAAGGTTAGAAAAGAAGGGGGCACAAGAAGCCTCCATAGCAACTCCTTTAACCTGTTTGTAGCAGTCAACATTAAAGTACATAAAATTGTTGTTCAAAATTAGTTCCATAAAATCTAATAACAAGTTAACTTCAACATTATTTAAATAACCACACTCAAGCAAAACCTCACAAAACCATTCCAGATATTCTAAATGGGGAATGCATGCAAATAGATCAATAATATCCACAATAACAAAAGTCAAATCATCTGATATTAGTGCGATGTAATATTCCTTAGGAAATCCCATGACTCTTTGGATATGTGACTAATTGTCTTTACAAAAGATTTCAGTTTCTGATCAATAAAAATAGCTATAGGCTCAGTCTTCAACCTGCCCCAGCCTCTATGGGTCAAAATGGGGAGCCTTCAATACTCTTGTCGATCTTGGGTATACTGAATATGCAGGAGATACAATGCTTGTCCACAGTCAAAAAATCCAAAAGTTTTTTGTCAATACCTGCCTTGAAAGAAATGATCATTATTAAAAAAGTCAATCATAGAATAAGCAATATTAATTTATTCTTTGATACTATATTATATTTCTTATCATCGCTTAAAATACTAAACGTGATTTGTAATCCATAGTGTCTGTAATGACCACTCCTTCCTCTTTGTCAGGTTTCATGATTCAATACTCTGAAATTATTAATCATTGCAACAATGACCTCTTGTCAATAGTTAAATTGTGCCCTCTCACTCTTCTATGACCCTTTTATTCCTAAATTCTTCCTGTACCAGTTCCTCAAATTTCCTTAAGGTAGGGTGAAGGGGCAGGTTAATAACACTCTTCTTTTTAAAACAATCAACAGAGTTATTTGCAACAAAGTTATGAAAAAGGCAACCTAAATTAATCTGCCTAGAAAGCTCTTTTAAATCACCAATGCATCAACTGTTTCTAAAGGCCTACTGGGAACAAATTGAGAACCTTTTATAAATAATGCAAAAAAAGTAACATCAATGTTCAAGTCAGTGTAGTTAAAAAAGTTGAAAGTACTGCAAGAAGTAGCTTTAATTCCTCTGTGATGCCTGTGCCCTGGCCCAGCAATCAAGGATCCTCAAGCCTCACCACTAACACCAGAGAGGGGCGTCTCACACAGTAAAGTGCAATTTCCCTTAAGAGCACACATAGATCACAGTCAGTCCGTGGCAGGTCGCTCCCTTGCTCCCCAGGTCCACAATAAGACTCCCCAATGGCACAGTTATAGAGTCCAGATCTCAGCCTAGCTGGGCAAGCTAAAATTTCCAGCACCCTCACTATCCAACCAGTGCTTTGTGTCCCTGTCCAAGTAGCTGACACACACATACACACTTTGAGATAAGAGGTTATACAACCACACAAACACTTCTGGTGAAGGCTGGCACAGGTTTTCCAGTTGTTGCTGTGCCCCTTTTACCCAGACTATACAGTAGTAATTACTGCCACCACCCAGCTAACATTATCAGCTACCCAAAGGCCCTTAAAAGGGTGTCCAATTATTACTGTGCAATATTATTATCCAATTGGTAAGTGTGATTAATCAGTCAAGGCTTAGTAGAGTGGCTTTGTACAATAAACTCTATAAATATGCAATGTATTCCAGAGCTTAACTTATTTCTACACAAACCAGCCACAGTTAAATGGTTTTAAAATATTTAATAATAAATAATAAAAACCACAAGACAATATGTTCTACTATACAGTCAGTGCTAGTCAGGAGAGTTCAGAGATCACACAGAAATACTTAAAATAAATCAGTAGTACAGTTCTGACATCACAGAAAAACACTCAGTCTAATCTTTATAATTCCTGGCTACTTCTAGGAGAAAACACAGTTCTAACATACTACTTACATAAAGAGAGCATAAGGCAGTGCTGTGAGTTGGATGTTCAGACAAAAATGCTTAATAATCTCTGGTTCTCACTGTTTAAATTGAAATGGCAGTTCTGATAAAATATTACATCATCTTTTACACTTTCCTGGTGTTCCCAGGCTGACAGAAACTGTATTTACATTATTTTACACTTAGAACAATAAAGGACATTCCACATGTAAGTTCTGATCATTAACTTTAGCCTTAAAACAATAGGCAGGATGCTTACTCTAGACTCATCGACTCCAAATTCTAACTTCAAAGGAACAGACAGAAAGTAATTTTAATTTCAAAGGACCAACAAGAAATGCTTGACTTAGCTTTCTTTACAGCAGAGGGCAATGTTGCCACATTGGTTTAAGTTCAACATTTCACAGTCTTTACAAATGATAGAATTATGTACCAAATCTATTTGACTAGGTTGGCAGCTTTCACCCATCTCTACCAGTCTTCACATTTCTACCCCCCCCCCCGGGGAACTCATGCTAGTTTTTCAAGTGACCCTTGAGAAACGTTGCTTGAGAGGGTCAGGTCTGAGTATACCTACCCCATTCTCTGTCTTGAGAGCCCATCTGCATTGGCATTGCTACTCCCACTGCGATGCTGCACTGACATATCATATGTTAGCAACCACAGGCTCCATCTTAGCAACTTGGCATTTTGCTGACTGGCTCTATTTAACCATATTAAGGGGTTGTGATCCATCATAACAGTGCATTTCCTTCCATACAGATAAGGCTGAAGTTTCTGCAGTGCCCACACTATGGCTAGACATTCCTTTTCTACAGCTGCATAGCATTCCTTCCTGGGTTGGAGCCTATGACTGAGATAAACCACTGGGTGCTCTTCCCCCTCTGAAGAAATCTGGCTAAGTACAGCCTCCACCCCATGGTTTGAAGCATCCACCTGCACAACAAATTGTTTGCTGTAATCTGGGCTGGCTAACACAGGGGGTCCTCCCAAAGCTCCCAAAGCTTCTTTAAGCTTCTGGAATGCCTGCTCCCATGCTACCTTATCTGGCCTGTTCTTCCTTGTCAGGTCTGTGAGGGGAGCAGCTATGGTACTAGATAAGGGTATGGGGACAAACTTTCTGTAGTACCCTGCTGTCCCTAAAAATGCCCTCACCTGCTTTTTAGTAACAGGTGCAGGCCATGCCTGAATAGCTTCCACTTTGGCAGGTTCCGGCCTAATCTTACCACTCCCCACTCTATGTTCTAGGTAGGAGACCTCCGCCACACCCACCTGACATTTGCTTGGCTTAATGGTCTACCTTGCCCTCTGTAGTCTTCCCAGCACCTCCCTGACATGCTGAAGGTGTTCTGGCCAGGAATGGCTGTAGATGGCAATATCATCTAGGTAAGCAAGGGCAAACCCTCCTGCTCCTGCTAGTATATATTCTACCAGCCTCTGGAAAGTCGCTGAGGCATTCTTCATCCCAAATGATATCTTTGTGAACTCATAAAAGCAAAAAGGAGTCACAAAGGCTGACTTCTCTCTAGCACTGGGAGCCAAGGGGACCTGCCAGTTACCCTTGGTAAGATCAATGGTTGTAAAATACTTAGCTCCACCCAGCCACTCTAGGGTCTCATCTGTCCTAGGCATGGGGTAAGCATCTGACTCTGTGTGACTATTTAATTTCCTGTAGTCCACACAGAATCTGGTGTTGCCATCCTTCTTTGACACCAGTACCACTGGGGAGGCCCAGGGACTGTTGGACTCTTGAATCACCCCTAGTTCCAACATATCCTGTACCTCCTCCCTCAGGGTCTGCCTGACTCGCTCAGGCTCCCTATAAAGGGGCCTGCCTAATAGGCCTTTGGGGTCCTGTATCCACCTGGTGCTGCACTAGGTGGGTGCACCCTGGTTTCCCAGTGAATATGTCCCCAAATTCCTGCAACACTGCTCGGATTTCTCAAACCTGGGTACAAGATAGCTGTGGGGCATTGCTACCCCCTTCCACTGAGGTGTCATCCTGAGCCTCACTGAGGAGAATAGTCCCCCGATCTCCCTCAGACTCCTCCTGCAATTCACTGCAAATACTCAGCACAAGAGCCTCTCTATCATGGTAAGGTTTCATCATGTTAATATGGTACAGTTTGTGCCCCTGCTGTCAGCCTAGCAGTTCCACCATGTAGTTAACATCACTTACCTTTCTTACCACCTTGTAGGGACCCTCTCAGGCTGCTTGCAGCTTGTTGTGTCTGACAGGAATGAGAACCATTACCTGCTGCCCCACAGCATACCCTCTAGCTCGAACATTCCTGTCATACCACACCTTTATCTGTTTTTCGGCTTCTGCCAGGTTCTCCTGGGCCAAGCCCATGAGTTCCCTGAGCCTTGTCCTGAGGTTTAGGATGTATGCCATAACAGACTCCTTGTATGTAAGACTTACACTCACCTTCCCACTCATCTCGAATTAAATCTAGAGGTCCCCTCACCCTATGCCCATACAGCAACTCAAAGGGTGAAAAACCTGTGGATTCCTGGGGAACTTCTCTGTAAGCAAATAACAGATTAGGGCAAATATTTGTCCCAGTCCCTCTTAAACTGATCTGGAAATGCCCGTACCATGGACTGGATTGTAGAGTTTAACCTCTCAACAAGACCATTAGTCTGGGGATGGTAGGGGGTGGTCTTCATGTTCTTCATCCCACAGGACTTCCCAGACAAGCCAGCAGGTCTGAAAAAAATCAACATCTCTGTCAGTCAGTATTTCTTTTGGGAAACCTACCCTGCTGAAAATCTCTAACAAAGCATTTGCCACCTTTTCTGCCTCAATGGAGGACAAAGCCACCACCTCAGGGTATCATGTAGCATAATCCACTACCACTAGGATATACGTTTTGCCTGTGGAACTTGGGGTACTCAGAGGACCCACAATATATATAGCTACCTTAAGAAATGGCTCCTCAATCACAGGCAAAGGCATCAAAGGAGCTCTCACCTTGTCTCCTGCCTTGCCTACCTTTTGGCACTGCTCACAGGTCCTGCAGTACCCTGTTACATCTCTGGAAATTCCAGGCCAATAGAAGTTCTGCATAATATACCTCTTTGTATGTTTTATGGCCATATGACCTGCAAATGGAATATCATGGGCTATGGCTAGAAGTGCCAGATGGTAGGCTCTAGGCACTACCAACTGCTATACTCTCTCACCTTCTATCCCTCCTTCAGGGGTCCACTCTGTATAGTAACCCTTTGTTCCAGTATACAGATTCCCCCTTCCCTTGAGAATCAGGTGCCTCCCTAGCTACCTGCCTCAGGCCTTACAATGTAGGGTCTGAGAGTTGAGCTTGTCTCAACTCTCTCCTTGTAACCCTTCCCAGCTCGCCTTCCACAGGAAGTCTGGCATCCTCTGACTGTGGTGCCTCACTGTCAGCCTGGGTACTACTACTCACCTCTACCTTTGCAGTCACTCTGTCCAAGGGACCATCAGTACCCACAAGCAGCTGTAGCTCACATTCAGTCTCACTGCTACATAGTAGCTCCCTCCCTGAAGTAACCACCTCAGCAGTCTTGGCTGCAAGTATGCAGTATGTCTGGGTCTCGCCCAGGCTAACATACCCAGATGCTTGTCTCCTAGCTTTACTGCGTGTAACTGCATAAGCACATGGTACTGCTTCATCCAAATCCTTCCCTATCAGGACATCTGCAGGATGGTAGTTTAGTGCCCCTGTTGTCTCAAGACAACCTACTATTGGCATTTTGTCTTTCCCACTTACTGGATCCCTCACCTCTGGTTCCCCACCTTGCCTCTGTGGACACCTGTATGCCACATGGCCCCACTGGTTGCATTCAAAACATTTAACCCTAGCTCCTGGATGTGTACCTGGACTAGTGGCTTCCCCTGCTACTGGCAGATTCTGTGGGGGGCAGTCTTTGCTGCCCACCATGGGTTCCTTTATACCCATGAGCAGTACTGGGGGTCACCTTCCTGTGCAGGGCTGCCCTGCTTGCTAGGTATAGGTCTCCCTTCTTCCCCAACTCATCTGAAGTAGCACATTGTCTATCAGCTAACCAGCTCCTCATGCCCTCAGGTAAAGTGCCAAGGGCTTTTTCCCTCACCAAAAGATCTGCCAGCTCTTCAAAAGGGGTGACTTGACATCCACTCACCCACCTATGGAAATAAGTTCTCAATTCAGCAACATATTCACACACACACTTTCATCTCCCTTGAGTCTATGCTCATGAAACAACAGTTCTAAAAGACATTTCTTAACGGCAGTATAATCAAAACATGCATCAGACATTTTAGGTAATGCAGTTACAGCTTTACCATGGAGTAAAGGGTTCAGGAACCATACCCAGAGCCCTTGGTCAACTTCAGACTGTTTACTTACCCTCTCAAACATATGAATGAAAGTATCAAAACCCTCTTTAAACTGCAGAAGAAATTTACTGACCTTTTGTGCTTCTGAGGTCCAGTTACTCCCTTCCCCATTACCTCCATGACTCTGGTGAAGAGTCAGCATCTCCTTCTCATGCTGCCTCTGTCTCTCTTGTTCCTCATCTTGCAGATGTAACAGTTTCTCATTCTCCTCAGTCTGCAAATGTTGCAGCCTCTCATTTGCTTCTAATTCCACACGCCTGGCCTCCAACTCAAGTCTCTTTAGCTCCAGCTGGATTTTTAAGTCCACTTCAGAAAGGTTGAGCTGTCCATTCTCCGTGGGAATTATATCTCCACTGCCCCTCTGATTGTCCTCCTGGTTGCTGTTTTCTGATGCAGCTGTAACCAAGGCTGCAATCAGGTCTGTCTTAATCAGGTTTCCATGCATCAGTCCACTAGCTTGGCACATCTCTGCCAACTGGCTCCTTGTCAGCTTTCCATACTCCTCTGCTGACATGCTGCCTGTTCACCCTGACTAACTAAGCTAACAAAAGAAATAAAACTATTGTGATCTGAACTCTGAGTATTCACTGTGTGGCTGTTTTAGAGTACAAAAAACTTCAAAGCACATTGTACACAAGCTACAGGATTCACTCTACCCACACCACTACAAGCCAATTAGTATTTGCCAACTAATTAATATGTGATGTGGATATCCCACCGCTGCCAAACACAAATGTGAGGATATCCCAACCACTGCCACCAATTAATATGTGACTCCCGTGCCCTGGCCTAGCAATCAATCACATCCTCCATGGAAAAACTTTGCAAAACTTATCAATATTTAGTCAAACTGAAGAGAACTTTGGCAAACTCAGAACACCTTTTACAGTATCTGAGAAGGTTTGGAAATATCAGAATACTGTTAAATCAACCTAAGAGCTGTGCCATAATGAATCAGTGTCATTTCTTTAATAACTGCTGGGTAAAAAACAGTGAAAAATTCAATCGAATCAAGAAATGCAGCAAGAAGTGTTAAACAGCACTGTGATAGTTATAGCAAGGCAAAAATACTTATATCAGCTTTGTATGTCAGATTGTTTTAGAAACAATCCAAGTCTTGTAGTCACAGGTATCTAAGGCAGGCACAAGGAAGCTCCGAATAAATGACCACAGTCTCACACAAATGTAATGGTTTTATTCCAGCAGGATGAAAGACTTTTACACAGTTATGCCCCTGGGCCAATCAAATAAGCACACAATAAGCCTTCCTCCAGCTGTTCTGAATTTGGATGGGTTGAGGCAGAGTTGTGTTCCCAATAAAGTGTAAAAAAACCCTCTTATGTAAAACAACAGGTTTTGAGCTCAAGTGCAGCAACAGATGCTTTACAGCAAAAAACAGAACTCCTGAACTCTCAGGAATTCTTAGAAATAGGTTCACAAACCCTGTGAAATACTCACAAATACAGAAAAAAATGCACAGATGTAGGAGAATGTCTACAAAACATGGAAACATTTGCAAACTTAGAAACATTTTGGCAAACGGAAGAGAATTTGGCAAAGTATAAAAAGCTTTTGCAGTATCACAGGAGGTTGGAAATATCAGAATACTGTTAAAAAAGTTAAGAGCAATATGATGACAAGCACATGGCATTTCTTTAACAAGTGCAGGCTGAAAAACAATGATAGATTCAGCCAAATAAAAAATGTATCACAGAAGTGTAAAATAGCACAGAGATAGTTAGAGCAAGAGCAAAATAAAAATAAAAAAAAAACTTTTGCATTCTCTTTGTAGGTCTATATGATTTTATCCAACTCTTGTAGGCTCATGTGTCTAACCCAGACACACAGAAGCTCTGGATAAATGAACACAGTGTCAGATGAATGTAAGACTTTCATAGTAGTAGAGTGAAAGACCTTTATAGTATCATAGGATCATAGGACATTGCTAGGCTATTGGCCCTGAGACCCTTACAAGCCTAGACAAGAATTTAGACCATGTTCTGACAAGTCAGCACCCGATGCCCCTGTCCAGCAGGGACACAGGTGGAATCCCAGGAGTTTATTTTCTGTTCCACATCCAGTTATCCAGGTTGCGCTTAAAAAGGGTTAATGAGGTACTCTGCTTGACGTGGAGTGGGAGTCTATTCCACAGAAGGGGGAGTCTCTGGGACACAAATCTGTCCCACCAATGAGTCCTATTGATGTCACAGACCAGGTTAAGGTTGTGCATGTGGGTTACTCGAGTGAAGCTTGATTTGCGGATATGCAACAGTCTCATCAAGGTGGGGTCTGAGATTGCTTTGTATGCCAGACAGAGGTCACCTCTGAGGAGTCTGTAAGAGACTGAGTAGAGGGACAGGGGCTTTAACCTATCTGTCTAGGGTAGATATTTGCAGCCCTGGATTCTCCTGGTGAGGAACTTCTGTGGTATCTCCAGATGCTGCATGTGCTTTGTGAGGTACATGCTGAAAGGAGCACTGTACTTGATAATGGGTTTTATAAGGGAAGAATACAGGGATGATATCCAATGTCCTTGGATGAGATACCCTTTACACAGTTAAGCCATCAGGAAAATGAGATAAACATACAATAAACCTTCCTTGCAGCAGTTCCCAACTAGAACAGGTTGAACCACCCCTCTGCTCCAACCAGAGTAGAAGAAACCCTCTCAATTTAAAACAAAGTGCTATTGAGCTCATGTGCAATAACAAATTAACAATAAAAGGCAGCACTCCTTCATTATCAGGAATCCTTGGAGATAAGTTCACAAACCCAGAGAAATGTTCACAAATACAGAAAAAAGAGCATAAATATAAGAGAACTTCTAAACACAGGGGAAAACTTTGCAAATTTTAGAAATATTTTGGCAAACTGAGAACATTTGTAAACTCAGAACACCTTTTGCAGTATCAGAGGAGGTTGGAAATATCAGAATACTGTAAAACAATCTAAGACCAGTACAGTAACGCATTGCATTTTCCTGACAAATGTAGGTCATAAACGTGTGATAAATTCAACCAAATAAAAAATGCAGCACAGAAGAGTTAATAGCACTGAGATAGCTTGAAAAAGTGCAAAAAATACTTATATCAGCTTTGTATGTCCAGATGACTTTAGAAGCAATCCAAGTCTTGTAGTGGCAGGTGTCCCAGCCAGGCACAGGGAAACTTGAAATAAATGAGCACATTCTCACAAAAATATTAAACTTTTATCAGCAGGATGAAAGGCAGTTACACAGTTAGGCCTCCAGGCCAATCAGATAAAAACACAATCAGCCTTCTAATAGCAGTTTCCAACTTGGATGAGATGAACCAGCCCTCTGCTCCCACTAGAGAGCAATAAAAACTCTTAATGTAAAATTAACTGGTTTTGAGCTCAAGTGCAGTGATAAATTCTTCACAAGGAAAGGAAGACATCCTTCACTGTCAGTAATTCTTGGAAAAAAGTTCAGAAACACTGAGAAATGTTCACAACTACAGAAAAAAACATGCACAAATGTAGGTGACCTTATACAAACACAGAAATAAATTGCAAAACTTAGAAGCTGTCAAACCAAGGAGAATGTTGACAAACTCAGAGCACCTTTTGCAGTATCAGAGGAGGTTTGGAAATATCAGAATACTGTTGAAATACCCAAGAGCAGTACAGAAACAAACATGATATTCTTTAACAAGTGCCTGCTGAAAAACAGTGATACTTTCAAACATATCAGTAAATGCAGCTCAGAAGTGTTACATAGCACTGAGATAGAGGAAATGCAAAAAAAAAATTATATCAGCTTTGTAAGTCCAGATGGTTTTAGAAGCAATCCAAGTCTTCTAGTCAGAGGTGCTGAAGCCAGGCACAGGTAGTCTCCAAATAAATCAGCAGAGTTACAAAAAATGTAATGGATTTATATCAGTAGGATGAAAAACATTCATACATTTAAGCCCTCAGGCCAATCAAATAAACTCACAATAAGCTGTCCAACAACATATCCCAATTCAGAAGGGAAGAACAGCTCCTCTCCTTCCAGCAGAGTACAAAAAACTGTGTAATGTAAAACAAACTGGTTCTGAGCTCAAGTGCAGTAACAAATGCTTTACAATTAAAGGCAGAACTCCTGCACTTTTAGCAATCCTTGGAAATAAGTTCACAAACCCTGAGAAGTGTTCATAAATGCAAAAAAAAATGCAGTCATGGGATAACTTGTATAAACACAGTAAAACTTTACTAATCTTAGAAATACTTTGGAAAACTGAGGGGAACCTTGGCAAACTCAGAACAGCTTTTGCAGTATCAGAGGAGTTTGGAAATGTCAGAATACTTTTAAAATAACCAAAGAGCAATATAGAAACACGCAGATGACATTTCTTTAACAACTGCAATCTAAAAACAGTGACAAATTTAACCAAATCAATAAATACAGAATAGAAGTGCTAAATAGCTCTGAGATACTTAGAGCAAGTGTAAAAAATGTACTTACATCAGTTTTGTAGTTCTAGATGGTTTAGAAGGAATCCAAGTCTTGTAGTCACAGGTGTCCAAACCAGGCAGAGTGAAGTTATGAATAAATGAGCACAGTATCACAAAAATGTAAGGCTGTTATACCAGAAGGATGAAAGACTTTTACAGAGTTAAGCCTTCAGGTAAATCACATAAACACACAATAAGCCTTCCACTGGCTGTTCCAAATTTGGATGTATTGAAGCAGACCTCTGCTTCCACCAAAGTGCAGAAAAAATATCTTAATGTAAAACAAACAGGTTTTGTGCTAGGGAAGCTTTGAATAAATGAGCAGATTCTCACAAGAATGTCAGCCTTTAATACCAGCATGATGAAAGACTTTTACACAGTTTAGATACCAGGCCAGCCAGATAAACATATAATAAGCCTTCCCTCCAGCAGGTCCCAACTCAAATGGGTTTACCCTGCCCTCTGCTCCAACCAGAGTGCAAGAAACACTCTTAATGTAACAAACTGCTTTTGAGCTCA
This sequence comes from Protopterus annectens, assembly GCF_019279795.1. Lineage (NCBI taxonomy): Eukaryota > Metazoa > Chordata > Ceratodontiformes > Protopteridae > Protopterus > Protopterus annectens. The sequence goes on along the minus strand of NC_056744.1, from coordinate 1,312,433,425 downwards.
TGTGCTGTAACAAATGCTTAAAAATAAAAGCAGAACTCCTGCACTTTCAAGATTCCTTGGAAACAAGTTCTCAAACCTTGAAAAATTCTCACAAATACAGAAAAAGTGCACAAATATAGGAGGACTTTTACAAACACAGAAAACTTTGCAAACCTTTGACATATTTTGGAAACCTTAGGTAAACTTTGACAAACTCAGAACAACTTTTACAGTACCTCAGGAGGTTAGAAATATCAGAATATTATTAAATAAGCTGAGGAGCAGTACAGTAGCAAACACATGGCATTTCATTAACAAGCAAAGGCTAAAAAACAGTGTTAAATTCAACCAATTCAAAAATGCAACACAAAAGAGTTCAATAGCACTGATATAGAGCAAGACCAAAAAATTACTTATATCAACTTTGTATGCCTAGATTGTGTTAGAAACAATCCAATTCTTGTAGTCACAGGTGTCTAAGGCAGGTCCATTGAAACTTTGAAAACATGAGCACAGTCTCACAAAAATGTTAGGCTTTAATACCAGCAGAATGAAAGACCTTTACACAGTTAAGCCATCAGGCCAATCAGATAAACACACAATAAGCCTTCCACCAGCATTTTCAAAATCAAATGGGTTGAATGAGCCCTCTGCTCCAACCAGAGTGCAAGAAACCCTCTTAATGTAAAACAAACTGGTTTTGAGCTCAAGCACAGTAACAAATGCTTAACAATAAAAGGCAGAACTCTTGCAATATCAGGAATCCTTGGAACTGAATTCAGAAACCCTGAAAAATGTTCACAAATACAGAAAAAATACACAAGTGTAGGACTTCTACAAAGACAGAAAAACTTTGGAAAGCTTAGTTTTGCAAACTGAAGAGAACTTTAGTAAACTCAGAAAACGTTTTGCAGTATCAGATGTAGTTGGAAATATCAGAATACTGTTAAAACCACTGAGGAGCAGTACAGTAACAATCAAATGGCATTTTATTAATAACTGCATGCTGAAAAATAGTGATACAGTCAAACAAATCAATAAATGCAGCACAGAAATAGTAAACATCACTGAGATAGAGCAAGTGCAAAAACATACATATATTAGCTTTGTAGGTCCAGATGGTTTTAGGGGTAATCCAATTCTTGCAGTCACAGGTTTCCAAGCCAGGCATATAGAGGCTATGAGTAAATGAGTACAGTTTCACAAAAATGTAATGCTTTTATACCAAAAGGATGAAACCCTTTACGTGGGAAAGCCCTCAGATCAGTCAGATAAACATACAGTAAGCCTTCCACCAGCAGTTAACAACTTGGATGGGTTGAATGAGCCCTCTGGTCCCAACAGCGTGCAAAAGACACTCTTAATGTAAAAATTAACATGTTTTGAGATTAGGTGCAGTAACAAATGCTTTACAAGAAAAGACAGAAGTTCTGTATCAGGAATTCATGTAAATAACTTCATAAACCCTGACAAATGTTCAGAAATACAATAGAATGATTCTACAAATGTAGGAGAACTTGTACCAACAGAAAGAAATGTTCAAAACTTAGAAATATTTAGTAAATTGAGGAGATTTGCCAAACTATTAACAGCTTTTTGAGGATCACAGGAGCTTGAAAATATCAGGATAAAATACTGTTAAAAAGTCTTAGAGCAGTATCAGTAACAAACACTTGACATTTCTTTAACAAGTGCAGGCTGATAAACAGTGATAAATTTAACCAAATCAAAAAATGCAGCACAGATATGTTAAATAACACTGAAATAGTTAAAGCAGGAGATACAAAATACTGATAGTATTTTAGGTCCATTTTGTTTTAGAAGCAATCCAAGTTTTGTAGTCACATGTGCCCTGGCCAGGCAGAGTGAAGTTCTGAATAAACAAGCATAGCCTTACAAAAATGTAAGGCTTTTACACTAGCAGGATGAAATACTTTTACACAGTTAAGCCCGTGGGTAAATTGCATAAACACACAATAAGGTTTCCTACAGCTGTTCCCAACTTGGATGGGCTAAAGCAGCCCTCTGCTTCAACAAAGTATAAAAAAACACAATGTAAAACAAACAGGTTTTGAGCTCAAGTGCGGTAACAAATGCTTTACAGAAAAATGCAGTATTCCTGCACTTTCAGGGGTCCTTAGAAATAGAATTTACAAACTTTGAGAAATGTTCACAAATACAAAAAAAAAAGGTGTGCAAACATAGAAAAAGTTCTATAAACACAGAAAAAACTTTGGAAAACTTATAAATATTTTGGCAAACTGAGGAGAACTTTGGCAGACTCAGAACAGCTTTTGCAGTATCAGAGGATGTTGGACATTTCAGAATACTGTTAAAACAACCTATGATCAATACAGTAACAAACAGTTGTGGTTTCTTTAAAAACTGTGGGGTGAAAACAGTGAAAATTTCAAACAAATCAATAAATGCAGCATAGGAGTATTAAATAGCACTGAAAAAAATACACATATCAGCTTTGTATGTCCAGTTGTTTTTAGAAGCAATCCAAGCCTTGTAGTCATGGGTGTCTAAGCCAGGCACATGGAAACTCTGAATAAATGACCACAGTCTCCCAAGAATGTAAAGCTTTTATACCAGCAAGATGACAGACTTTTACACAGTTAAGCCATCAGGCCAATCACATAAACATACAATAAGCCTTCCACCAACTGTTTCCAACTCATATAGGTTGAAGCAGCCCTCTGCTCCCACCAAAGTGCAAAAAACCCTCTTAATGTAAAATGACCAGCTTTTGAGCTCAAGTGCAGTAACAAATGTTTTATAACAATAGACAGAACTCATGTACTATCAGTAATCCTTGGAAATGAGTTCACAACCATGAGAAATGTTCACAAATAAAGAAAAAAGTGCACAGATGTTGGAGAATTTCTACAAACACAGGAAAACTTTGTAAAACGTAGAAATATATTGGCAAACTATTAATAGTTTTTGCAGTATCACAGGAGGTCGGAAATATCAGAATACTGTTAAAGACCTATGTGCAGTACAATAAAAAAACACAAGGCATTTCTTTAATGAGTGCAGGAAGAAAAACAGTGATAAATTCAACAAAATAAAAAAATGCAGCAAAAAAGTGTTAAATAGCACTGAGATAGTAAGAGCAAGAGCAAAAAATACATATAACAACTTAGCTGGTCCAGATTTTTTGAAGCAATCTAAGTCATGTAGTCACAGGTGTCTAAGCCAGGCAAAGGGGAGCTCTGAATAAAGTTAAGGCCTTTGTACCAACAGGATGAAAGACTTTTACAAGTTTAAGCCCTCAGTCCAATCAAATAAACAGACAATAAACCTTCCACCAGCAGTTTCAAATGGGGATGGGTTGAACCAGCTCCCTGCTCCAACCAGAATGCTAAAGTAAGTCTCTTAATGTAAAACAAACTGGTTTTGAGTGCAAGTGGAGTTACACATGCTTTACATCAAAAGGCAGAACTCCTGCACTATCAGGAATCCTTGGAAGTAAGTTCACACACCCTTAGAAATATTCACAAATAGAGGAAGAAAGTGCACAAGAGTAGCAGAACTTCTACATACACAGAAAAACTTTCCAAAACTTAAAAATATTTTTGCAAACTAAAACGATCTTTGGCAAACTCAGAACAGCTTTTCTAGTATCAGAGGAGGTTGGAAACATCAGAATACTTTTAAAACAACCAAAGAGCAGTACAGTAACAACTGAATGGCATTTCTTTAACAAGTTCAGGCTGAAAAACATTGATAAATTCAACCAAATCAATAAATGCAGCACAGAAATATTAAATTAGTCTGACATAGTTAGAGCAAGTATAAGAAAATACTTATATCAGCTTTGTAGGTCCATATGGTTTTAGAAGTAGTTTTCTAGTCACAGGTGTCCAAGCCAGGCTCAGGGAAGGTCTGACTAAATGAAGGATCTCTTGCACATCCACAATACAAACAGCACTAGAAACACTAGATGCAAGGACCTGAACTTTGCCTGTGACATAAATAGAACCTGCTGTAGGGAAAATATGTGTCTCAATTAATGCCTACAGTATGTAATATGCTCTGCATCTACTTGAAGCAGAGTTAATCAGTGTTCCTATTGAAAAGAAACCTTGTTCATTGGATTGGAAATCACAAAACCACCCCTGCTCTAGCCACTATGTCTTTGATGGATAGAGGTCACCAGTAAATAAATTAATCGCCAACTAACATAACCCTATAACCCTTAGCTAGATCTTTACTAACATACTGCATGATATAGGCATCCAATGAATTCTGGGACCAAACAGATTTGGGTTGCATAGTTAAGCTTATAAAGGCCCTGGTGGTCATTAGCCTAGTATAATCCTATAAACCTATAATATAGATATTTCTGCCATAAAGGCATCCTGTAAAAAACTTTAAAATGTATATAACACGAGACAGTGTCTATATAGCAGTCTAATGTAAACATAAGCCACTATATTAGCTGAAATGGAAAAACATCATTAAGATGTCATCAATTCAGTGTACATGAAGGAAAAAGTCTAGTTTGAATTACCAAATTTAGAAATTCAAATGATTCCACATGATTAAATCTGATTAGAAAAAAAAGAAACTTACTTTTATGGCAAACAAGCAAACAGGCAGTAGGCAACACAAACACATTACTGTGACTCTAACACCATAAATACGTTTCATATCTCCTTTGATTTTACTTTTTCAAACTGCACTGATTACTAAAGTGTAACCAATCTGCTAAAGTTAACTGATTTACCCAAAAGAGTTAAATGTGGCATTAGGAAATTAATGAAATTATTTTCTTCGTACCAAATGCTTGGTACCAGAGGACCAGGAAGTAGGTATATTACATTTTTAAATCATCTGTATGAATGTGGATTAATTTCTCAAATAATAATGTTGAAAATTTGCACAATTCAAACTTCATTAAAGAAAAGTGACGTGAGACATATGAAACTATTTAAAAAGACAAGGACACCTCACACAAAATATTACAGGAATTTTACAAATTTGATAGGTAAAGGACTACTGGAGATGTTTCCAAACAAAATGAAATTTACTGGTACCAAGGTTAAAAGAGCAACAGGCCATCACATGTGCTGTAATATTCTAGCTGAGCCATTTTCAGTCGTTCCTTTTTTTTGTCCTCTACCTGTCCAGTGGCTTGTTGAACATCAGTTGAAAAACTCTCAACAGGTTCCTCTGGTAACTCTCTGCAGGGACCCAATAATGGCTGTATGACATAAGTATAGAGAACTCGGCCCACACTGCTTGATATCTTTACATCCGTGCCTCCATTCTTTCTCCTAGGTTCTACCACTCCACTTGATACCTAGTCTGATGATACATCCCTATCATAACCCCCTTTCTCTTTTCTCTATTAGTGTGTACATACTTTGCTTATTCAGTTGTCTTTGTAAGTATTTCCATCTCCTCTGTTACCTTTGCAGCCTCTCATTGGCACATTTCACCAAATAGTTTACTAGTGTAGTATGCAAACTATGTAGAGAGTTCTTAATGTGGACTCATTATCACCCTTAGTATCAAAAAGACAAATTCATCATCCCTTTAACTTATTTTTCTAGCTATAGAATCTGGCATTTTGTTGGTCTTTTCAAATACAGCATCTGTGTATACTGTGTTTTTACTATTGCTGCTTGAGCCCTATATGGCCCCCATCTGTACTGCATGTTGTTCATTCTTGCCTTCTAGATACAACATTTCAGTAATGTTATACTCTGGCATGTCCAATCTCCAGGTAGGTCTTTCTACTGAGTAAGAAAGCCTCTTATAATGCTTCACTTTAATCATTCCTTGCACCGATAAATAGATTTGGCTATGGGTCAGTTCATCAGTGTGTGGCAATGGCCACAGTTTTTTTCTGTAAATATTAGGAACACAGCATGCATGTCTTCTCTGCATCCACTGCAGGAAGCACTTGGTTTCTAATTTATTAAGCAACCCTGGGTCATTAACAACATCTTTTGCCGTTTTCCTTTTCCTCCACCCTTCCATCAGCCATTCCATCTGGCCTGCCATACCTTAGCTATTGTGAGCAAAAGGGGCAATTGCTCCAAATGCAAGCTGTTAAGGGGTGTGATTGGCACCATCAAAGAGCTGAAACCATTTAAGTAATCACAGCTGATATTGTGTCTGTTTAAATTAAGGTACCTAATGTTTTTAGTGTGAGTGTGCATGTAGCAAGGATCTAGTAGAATGCAGTGGAAGATTTTTTTTTTGTCCTCAGCTTTGGGTTGGGAGTGCCTTTCTGTGGTTTGTCCAAGGTGAAAATTGACCCAGCCATATCTATGCTGTCCTGTATGCCTTTATGGGTTGTTTCTCCCAAAGCTCAGTTTGATTGTTACTTTTAACAAGTATTTTCTTTCATTGTTCAGTGTTGAAATTTAGTTGTCATTTCTTTTCACATTCTGGGCCAGATTCAGGAAGCCTCCGTGTAAGAGTTATAACTCTTACACGGAGGCTGCAGTTAAACTGTGTGATGTCAGCATGTCATGCATATGCATGAGGTGCATGAGGCATGCTGAATCACACTAGTAACTCTTACACGGTCCGTGTAAGAGAGTAGGGGGCGTGTCTGTAGGCTAAGCCCTGCAAGCGGACACGCCCCCGGAAGACTAGAATGGCTGAAAGTAAACAGCCACGAGAAAGGCCATGAAAATGTGAATAAACACACTATACAACACATGCCCCGACTGGCCATCAGTGTATAAAGTGAAGAGATGTCATAAAATTAAATTAAAACCTTTTTTTTTTTGTTAAACCCCGTAAATGTTTGCTACTGTGTGCGCGGGTGTGCTACTAGCGCAATCACAGTTAGCAGTCAGTGGAAAAGGATATAAGAACTAAATATGCAAAGTAAGCCAAGAAATAATAGCTGAGCGGTAGAGTAGCCGGCCTAAGAGTAGGCAGGCAGGGTTCGAGTCCCTACAACAACTTTTTTTTTTTTTTTTTTGTAAATAAGCACTAAAAAGCCCCCTGACAGTATTGTAAAAATTTAAATGTATTCCCTTTTGTAAAATGGAATGAAATAGAGCATATATTTTGAAGTAACATAAGAATAAAAATAGCAGAAATGTACTGATAGCTAAGCTGCTGTGAGACAGACTGCCCGTAGCTGAGTAGTGTTTAAAAAGCTGCAAACTGCGTGCCCGCTGCCAAGCAGCGGGTAAACAGGCTGAAACTGTGTGCAATTAGCTGAACATGTGTGTCACTATCCAATTAAGATTTATCCCAGCGCACACAGTTTGCGCGCCGCTCCCACAAGCTAACTGCCAGTGCGCATGCGTTACCTCCGCGCAAACGAGCACAGACCAGGTTTAAAGTGCTTAAAAGTGCTTTTGGCATGTTTGATTGACAGGTCCTCAACTCATTCTTGTCAGGAAAATCAAAAATCAGTTGCCAGATTCGAACCCAGGATACCATGCACTAGAGTCAAGGAACTAAACCACCAAGCCATGACAGCAATACCTAGAAATGCAGAAATAGCATATATATGGGATAAAACCCAGAATGGAGCATGAGAAAGCATTTTCAGTAAAGTAGATACAATTCCAAAACGGCCAATCAGAGAAATGTGCGGGAAAAGCGGCATATATAAGCCCCATAGGAGGGAATACACAGCATAACTGATTGTAGAACAGACTTGCAGTCAGCATGAGTGGAGTAGGTGAGGGACGTTGCTTTCGAGCACAGCGTTGGGGCGTTGAGGAGTCCAGATACATGGTCTGGCTCCTTGTCCATAATCACGAGGCCCAACTCATGCAGGGCCAGGTCTCATGGGGAGCATATAGGGCAGAGGCGTGGGACCAGTTGGCTCGTGATCTGACCAGTGCTACTGGCATTCCACGCACTGGTGAGCAGGTCCGTCACCACCATGCGGACCTGAAGAGACGCAAGCAGGACCAATTGAACCGTTGGATCCAGGAGGCCCGGCAAATGCCCAACGCCCCACTACTGAGTAAGTCACATTTTACTCATGTATGTAAGGATTTCAACCAGCTGATACCATGGAGATGTGTAGTCCAATATTATTCCCTTTGTATTACAGCTGCAGGTGTCCGCTCTATGAATCGTGAGATGCACGCCAGGAGGCTGGTGCGGCTGCGCCACCATGCAGGTTAGTAACCCCACCCAGTACTTGTAAATAAATATTATTATGTACCATGTATCAGAACAGTGCAGTGTATTGATTAAAAGTAATATAATGTGCAAGCAGGAATTGAAAGTCTGCAGGTATGGCTGCAACAAGTTCATCAGTATGCAAGTGTAACTGGAAATATAATTGATAGAATGAAACAGTGCTGTAATACAGATGTCCCATCATTAATTAAATATACTGTAACCTGCAGTAGTCTCAAGAGTACAGCTTCAGAATCTGAGGTAGTCACATGTGAGATATATCCCCTGTTGAAATGCTGAATCATGACAGAAGTGAGGCTGTTGGAAAGTGTTTGAATCACCACAGGTCTAATATGTGAACAAAGCCTAGAAGTACCAACCTGAACTGTGAAGTTGCAGAATGTGTGAGAGTGACAGAAAGGTCATGTATGAATAAATAAAGTAGTAATAACCCCTGAATATATAAGCCTCAGTGTGTTTCTACAGAACTAAATGCATGTGGGAAGTACAAATTAACATCCCAAACTGATTTCAGTGTGTCTGAATCTGGAATGTCTAGCTCTAAATCTGTATATGGTGATAACAGTAAACAATCTGCAGATAGAATGAATGATTATCTGACAGACTAAACAGCCATAGTTCTCCCCTGTCCTGTCATCAAAGTGTAGCAGGATGATGTATCTGATCAAATTCAAAATAAGTAGGATAGTGATGTATGTGTAACAGGTGTAGCATGACAGTAAAATAAAGATTATTTTGAAACATCAGCCTCAACTTAATTGTGTACCTATTAGAAATGTGAATCAATGTGTAACAAATGAATGTGTCATCACTTTCTATCCCCACCCAACCCTATAATTCCATATAACAACATCCACTAAATAATGGTATGTGAACATTGCATTAATCATGGACATTTGTCCGTTTCAAACATATATGCATGTCTGTTCGTGCATGTGCCCTGTTCATACCTGCAAATCTGATGGCCTGTTGCCATTAATCAACCCTGCATGTCGTTTGACTGTGTTTTGCTGTTCAAATAATGCATGTGATATTGATATGCCCCTTGTTCAATGGTGTTCATATCTGGGTGTTTGTTTGATGGGAATACCAATGCATGCTGTTACAACTAATCTGAATGGAATAAAATTCCACTAACCCAAACTAACATAACTACTCACAAACCTAGAATGCTTGGGAAGGCAGGTCCCAGCAGACCCACCTCTCCCACCTCAGCTGGCGACTGCACCTGGCACTAGTGCCCAGGCCGGACCCCCCTCCGGTGGCCCTGTGCCACCTTCGGGTGGAAGCGCTGCAGGGGATGGGGCCCGTCCCCCCTCTGCAAGTGTGGCCGGAGGGGTTCGTCCACTCACCCTCCGCGGTGTCCGGTCTGTGGTGTGAAGGGAGATCCAAGACACTGTTCTTGGACCCCTACGCCAGCTTGAGGCTCGTGTGGCACAGCTAACGGCCCCGGCCGTGGCCCCGCCTACACAGCCCCCAGCACAGCCCCGTCCTGGGCTGTGAAGGAACAGTGGCAACTGCCTATGGGTGGGGATATCAGTTCCACTGTTGCCATCTGTGGGCTCGTGCATCTCGGAAATATCCCAACCTCCGTCCCGTCAATTGTGTAACCCCCCCACGTGTGTCATACACCGTCCCTGTATGCGTCTTGTCTGTTAACCTACCCAACCTACCTCCGACTTCCTTCACCTGTCATACCACTCTCACCTGTAAAAAAAAAAAAAAGGGCACTCTGTCCCACAAAAAAATTACGCCCCATACATAGCTGTCCATGTCGCACACATGTCCGCTGGACATCTAAACTGTTAATTACAATTGGCTGTACAACAAATATTAATGTTGTCCTGACACCTCTCTCAGAGGTGGAAGGTTTCAAATGTCTCACCAAAATACATAGAAATATACAGCTGTTGCTGCAAAAGACATGGGCATCTATGGGCCTTACCTACACCCTTCCTGCAAATCCCACGCATCTTTCCCTACTGTCTTACCCTCTTTGTGACCCCTTTTTCACCACTTTCCTGTCACCCCTTTTTCTTTTCTTTCAAAGAAATTAGCGCGGGTGTGCGCTTGTGTGCGCGGAGTTCACTGCCAGTGCGCATGCGTGAGCTCCGCGCAAACGAGCGCAGATCTGGTTTACAGTGCTTAAAAGTGCCTTTATGGCACTTTGATTGACAGGTCCTGTACTCACTTTGAAAGTTTGCTAAGAAAAATAAATTCCCACTGTCAGTCTCAAACCCAGGACCTTGGTAACATTAGTCTGTATGACCTACCACTAAGCCATGCCTGCTTTACAAGAACACAGTGCTAAAATAAATATAACATGTAATAGTAGGAATCAGTATAAAGGCAATATAGGAGATGTACTAGCCAAAGCATGTCAGGTAGAGTTTTAATGGCCAAATTACTGGATTCCCATACTAGTTCAGTGTGAACAGAAACAGCCCTGCTACCTGTTAGCGTGTACATAATAATGTAAGGTAATGTACATATGTGAAGGTATGTATATCTACACATACATATATATAAATATATATTAATACATATGAAATATAATCGTAGGTCTCAGTAGCCATACACACTCACTATAGGAAAGAGTGAACATAATTGCAGCAACCTGAATCTGCAACACAGCCTGACTCCTGTGTGACCTACTTACCCTTCTAACTGCTTACAGGTGGCCTCAGCACTTTGATTGACAGGTCCTGTACTCAGTTGGAAAGTTTGCAAAGTAAAAAAAAATCCAACTGTCAGTCTCAAACCCAGGACCTAGGTAACATTAGTCTGTTTGACCTACCACTAAGCCATGCCTGCTTTGGAAGACCACAGTGCTAAAATAAATATAACATGTAATAGTAGGAATCAGTATAAAGGTAATATAGGAGATGTACTATCCAAAGCATGTCAGGTAGAGTTTTAATGGCCAAATTACTGGATTCCCATACTAGTTCAGTGTGAACAGAAACAGCCCTGCTACCTGTTAGCTTGTACATAATAATGTAAGGTAATGTACATATGTGAAGGTATGTATATCTACACATACATATATATAAATATATATTAATACATATGAAATATAGTTGTAGGTCTCAGTAGCCATACACACTCACTACAGGAAACAGTGAAGATATATGCAGCAACCAGAATCTGCAACACAGCCTGGCTCCTGTGAGACCTACTAAGCCCTTTAACTGCTTAAAGGTGCCTCCAGCACTGTGATTGATAGGCCCTATACTCAACTCAAAAGCAGAATATGAGCATACTAGTAGGCCCTACCACAAGACCATTGTAGCACTAGTCTGTATGACCTACCACTAAGCCATGACTCTCATACAGGAATATAGTGCTAAATAAGTGGAACATGTAATAGTAGGAATGAAGATAAAGGCAATATAGTATGTCTACTACCCAAAGCATGTCAGGCAGACTTTTATAGTCCCAATTACTGGATTCCCATACTAGAGTAGTGTTAACAGAAACAGCCCTGCTAATTGTTAGCTTGTACCCAATAATGTCAGCTAATGTACATATATGAAAGTATGTATATGTACACAGATATATATATATATATATATATATATATATAGCAATACATATGACATATAGTTGTAGGTGTCAGTATGCATACACACTCACTACAGGGAACAGGCAAGATAAATGCAGCAACCTGAATCTACAACACAGCATGAAGCATGGGAGATGTACTAACCTTCACACTCACAGAACACTGTCAACAGCATACCAGCATGGTCCACGCCCTACAATCTGAAAGGGCAACGCCTATCTCACATACCCTTTTATAGCAGTGTCCTGAAATCACAGTGAGACATGCAATCAGTACACACCCAGCTGCTTGCAATTAGCAAATGCTGCCTTACAATTGGTGCAGAGGCCATCACATGGACCTATGCAGATACCTACAAAAGCTTTGAGTTCCCACACTACACTCACGCAATACATTCATTGCACAAACACTACGGATAAAGAGAGAGAGAGAGAGAGAGAGAGAGAGAGACAGAGAAAACAACCAAACAACAAAAAAAGAAAACAAATATTAGGACTGCCAGCAGCAAAATCAGCAGCAAGCAGCAAGGAGCAAGCAGCAAGCAGCACCACTGGCACAGCAACAGCTGTCACAAACACAGGTAATGCAAAGTAGCAGGTTAATCCTGTGTATACTGTGACACCTCCAAATGTATCATAGTTCACTATCTATAGGTATGTCCATGAGATAGGTTGTGTGTAGATAGTCATGAAATATAAACATATGTAATATTGTTGTACATGTGGGCCATAACTAACACTTCCATAGCTTAGAACACAAGGCCAGTTGTGCATATGATGCAGTAGTTCCCAGGGTCAGCAGAGGTTCCTCCTCATTGGTGTGGGACCACTGTGTATGTATGGCACTGTTCAGGTACATATCCTGTAGTATGGCTAGGGATTAATATCAGTCTGTCATGTGGTGCTATGTCCTCCAGGGGTGAATGTAGCACACATCCAGGGATACCATTTTGTAACAGTGATGATATGTGTTCTGCAATGATGAGGGTGGCTCTCACCTGGACATGTGAGAGGATAGGGAAGTTACAGTCATCTGGGATAACTAATAACACGTGTGTAGGACAATGGGGGGGGGTACCTGCACCTAAACTGTCTGCAACAATGTTGCCAATATCTGTGCATTTGGTGAATGTGAAGCCACTTAACACTGCAGACAACAGATGCCTTCCCGTCATGTGAATATGCCCTGTGCTGCAGTAGCCTCCTACTATTGTTATACAATATGCCTGTATCTGTAGTCCACTGGACAGGATTAATAAGTGGTGTGCAGTTGTTCTGGGTTAGATAACTGTGTGCACAGTACATGCAGTATGTGGGATGTCTGTGGTAAGCATATGCAAAGGTGCTGGCAGTGTGTGTTGTGGCTTCCACTGGCCCAGTGGGCTGCATGCATAGCATCACTGTCATAACTACTGAATAACTGTGTAATAACATGCATACATAGCAAGGTAGTGTACTGTGCTTGTGGTGTTGTTCGGATATGTATATCCAGGCTGAGTAATGTGTGTCCACATCACAGGGTTGGATGGCAGCACACATCCAGTATGTATGGATGAACACCCAGAATGTGTCAGATGTGTCACCTGTGCAGACGTATCTGCCCATTACCTGTGCATCCCCCACAACACACATGCATGCAACATATGGCAGAAGTACTAAAGCAGTACACACATGTTCATAGGTTCATACCAGGCTATCTGCCCAAGGGCATTTACAAGCCCAGCCCATCGTTTTGTGGCTTACGCCACCCCTTTATTATGGGGAACCATACCCATTATTTTGCTGTGCCTCTGTCGAGCAGTGACACTGAGGTAATCCCTGGGGTATATCTGCGATCTCCCATCCATTGGTCAAGATTTCTCTTGAACAAGGCCAGCGAGGTGCTCTGCCTCACATATACCGTGATTTTGTTCCACAGCATAGGGAGTCTTTGGGTGATGAATCTATCCCTCCAGCATGTCCTATTAATAGCTGTGTCGAGGTTTAAGTCTCCTGCCCTTGTGGCTCTGATGGAGCTACATATTTTGAGGTGAAGCATATTCATCAAATCTGGGTTTGACATGGCCTTGTATGTTAGGCAAAGGTCACCTCTGAGCAAGCGGTAAGCGACTGAATAGAACATACATGGACATGCTGGAGGGGCAAATCCTAACCGAGAGGCTCCCTTCACTCTGTAATGAGCTCGAACAGTTGAGAATGAACAGTTCATAGGTTCATACTAGGCTATTTGCCCTAGGGCATTGGTAAGCCTAGTAGAATGTGTTTGTCTTTTGCCACCCAATCACAAGTTATGCTGCTATGCCCTTGTCCGACTTTAGTATACTGTGCCTCTGTCTAACAGCGACATAGAAGTGATACCTGGGGTACAACTGTGATCTCCATCCACTCATCCAGATTCCTATGGAAGAGAGTCAATGAGGGACTCTGCCTAACCAGTAGTGTGAGCTCATTACAGAGTGACAGGGTCTGAGGGAGCTGAGAGCATGTCGCATAGCCATGACAGACGGCATGCATGATGTTGCGAATGCTATCCGTAACTTCACAGATGTCGTTGACAGACGTTGTGGGGGCATACAACAGCTGCTCCACAACCAGATGTCCATGAGCCAGGGCGATGGTGTGCGTTTGTGGCGTCGACGTGGCCGTATGCCAGCAAGAGCACCAGCTGGCAGTGGCCGCGGATGACAACGGGCCCACTCGCGCGCCTCAAGTGCCAGCACCAGCCCCAGCAATGCTGGGTCTGTGCTGTCATCCAGACGCCCCAGGAGACCACGTGCACGTGGCTCTGGACAGTCCCAACAGGGAACTGTGTCCAGTCAACACACCCCTGCTTCCGATGACAGTACCCAGTCTGGGTTAGTACGGATACGGCGGTAGCACCCTGCCAGGCACAGGTACCGTGTCCGTGCCCACAGACACTGATCTGGATGACCTGACAGGTGCAGTCTGTGGCTGTCCACAAAACCCTGTACATGGCAGCCATTATGTGGGACTGTGTGCGTGCTTACACACATGCAGAAACCTAACACCTAGGGCAAACACATACACACACACACTGCACCAACAACGGTCCACCCTGTACTGCTGCCCCTCACAAACACACATACACACACATGTCAATTGGTGTTACCAGTGGCGGCTTGGGCATACCTAACCCACACCCTGTGCATATGATGACACTGTGCCACCTCCTGCATACTACAACATCGGTGCAGGTAAAGGTAAACACGTTGCTGATGCACAGGGTGACTACATAGATGTGTATAAGTAGTAACATGTTGGTAACTGTTGTGTGTTGCAGTATAAATGTGTGTATATCCCATCAGTCCTGCTGCAGTAACTGTATGAATGACCTCAATTGTTATCTGCACCCATACTACTTAACAAAGTGTACCAGCTGCACACCATCACATGCTAACATTGACTATGGCAATGTGCATCTTGTGCTGTTATGTCGATTCAGCTACATGTATCTGTTCTGTCACACATGCATTTATACACACCCTGCTACCCACACACATGCACACGCTCACCTGCCATTCCCATTATTTATCACCCTACATGAGTAGCTGTTGATACATGACAGGTACACATTTCAGAAGTGCACTATGTTGTTTACTACTGGCATCCCCTTCTCTACCTGTACTCACAGGGTGCAGGCAACCTCATCAGTTGGAAGATGTAATGTGCATCAGGTACTGTAGTACCCTGATTGCCACAGCAAACATGTTTCCCATACGGAAATGCACACACAGACACATCCCACATCCACACACTTGCCACATTCAGGCTTCAGAACACTATCTAGGTATATTGGTACATGTGCATGTTACAGTAGCATGTAACACTATACTGAGTACTGGCAGTTAGTTGTCTGTTGTCATGTTGTCTGTATAGAATAAAAGAATTGTTTTATTATCCTACTCCGTTTTGTGGACATTACTTGAACAAGTGTTACCTTACATGTGTTATCAGTACCACCACCTTCTGTTTTGTAGTTTTGTTTGTATAGGGTGCTATCAACATCACTGCTTGTTAAGGGTAATGACCACCCTGCAGTGCATAGCCCCATGTGGCAAAAGCCACATCCAACCCCATCATTGTGCACACACACTAACCCCACCAACAGTAAAACACATACTTTCCATTTGCAAGATTCAAACCCATACCTAACTGTGCAATGACAGTAGAAACAGACACATTAGCAGAGTGTGCTATTTGCAGTAGTTGGAGAAATCTTTACTAATGCTGTACTTAGAGGGTGCTGACATCATCTGTGTGTAGGAGGAGGGATGTGCACCCTGTAGTGTGTTCTCCCACTTGGCAAAAGGCAGTTAACCCTCCCAGCATAGTGCACACACATAAACCACACTCATACATTCCCTTTGCAGGATTCAAACCCCCACCTAACTACGTTATGACACTGAAGAAAGACACATTAGCAGAGCGCGCTATGCAAATTACTGGAGGACTTTACTACAGGTGATATAGTTATACAGTCCTGACATCATCACTGTTTCAAAAGGGGATCTGCATCCTGTACGATACTGTCACGGTTGCTAATAGGGACATTTCCCACACACACACATCGATGTGTTTGCATATGTGGGGGATCCAGAACACCAGTGTGATTAGTATATGGTTTGATTGCAACAATGAGGGATATACTCCCAGTGGTGAGCAGTTTGTACTCATGTTTGTAAAGATCAGCTCTAGTATATCTGCCCCTCTTGTGGGAAGGTTGGTTACCTGTTCCATAGCCAAAGAATGTCTGATCAATGGGAACCTTAGAGCTTGGGTATTGTGGCTTGTGTAATGTTCACAGTCTATGTTTGGGTAGCTGGCATCACCCAGTATGATGGTGTTTGCAGAGTAATCGAAACTCTCCTGTGTCAGCATGAAGGCTGTGTGGGAGACCTGAGTTTGAGAGGGTGCTGTAAGAGCTCCTCTGTGTCTCTTTCCATGTGGTCCAGGGAGGTACGTCCCAACAGGTAGCTGACTGTGACCCTCCCTTGCTCTGTCTGGAGGGCGGCACGTCTGTCAACAGCTCATGTCAAGCAAGTGCACACCCCTCATAAATGATGTGGAAACCTTCAAAGGCCCAAGGCCTGTTGACAATATGGACCAGACTGCAGATACCTGTATAGAGGCATTCTGTGGACACATTCAGGAATGCATGGATCATGAAGCCACATATGAAAGCATGACCCAATTCTCCAAAGGCAGATGTCCTGGGCGCTGGACACCAGCCATAAACACACTATACAATAGAAGGATGGCACCACTACATGATACAACAACCTCCCAAAATGTGAAGGCACCACTGATGAGTATTGGAAGACAACTACAGGCACCCATATGATTGTCTAAGGCCATCTTTGAGAGAGGATTCCACAAGCCACTGAGGATAATCACAAGGCTGCCTGTAGTTATGTTAGTAACCTGGGTGGTACTACCCAGATATGCTCAGAGGTAATACAATATGTCACACAAAATATAAAACACACAGACATTGCCATCATCCTAGTGGACAGGTTCAATGCTACCTTCTCTCCCCACCACACCAAAAGGGAACATATGTCTCGCATCACAGTGCTTCCCCCCCCTGACATCACAGATGCTCAGGTAAGAGATGCCATTCCCAAAGCAATAAACACTGCATCAATGGGACCAGACAGTGTCCCAGGCTGTGTCCTACATGAACCACAAGAAGAGCTACACCCAGACATAACACCACTGTTCAATCCCAGCCTTAATACATGATATGTGGCCAGAGAGTGGCATACAGCAACAGTGGTCCCTCAACATGCTGGTGGTGCCGTCACGGATCCTGGACACTACTCACCCCATATGTCTGACTAGCTTTGTCTGCAAAGCTATGGCAAGGATCATCAAGAACCTCACATATCTAGATATTGTGGACCTACAGACATGTCACCATACACAGTTTGGCTTTGTCAATGGCAAATCCTGCCTATCAAACCTGTTTGCTTTGTTTGAAACAGTCACCAAGGCCACTGTCAAGGGGTAGGAGGTCCACACAGCCTACCTGGACCTTGCATAAGCCTTGGATACAATACCCCACTTGTGCATTCTAGGGAAGCTCACCAGTGTACATATTAACCCCTATGTCACTATGGGTATTGCACAGTGGCTCAAGGGCAGAACACACATGGTAGAATTGCTGGAGCCATGTCAGCCTCCAACCTGGTACAAGTGGTGTCCCACAAGGCAAAGCCCTAGGGGCTGTCATGTTCATTATATATTTGTCATAGGTACAGGCCAACATGGAAGTACTGTGGCTCAGCACGTCACAGGTGACTGCAGACCGAACACCATAATCAACTCAACAGCTAACACACGCATCCTCCAAAAGGGACTCTTGCAAACACACGACTTGTGCCACAGCCATGGCCTCAACGTGAATGACAGAAAGAGTATAGTCATCCCCTTTGTCAAACACTAAATGACCACAATGTACCACATATGTGTTAATCCAGTAAGTGCAGACCAAGGAATTATGGACCTTGGGGTACGCAGGTTGATAGCATTCTACCATTTGACAACAACATGGACAAAGTGGTTAGGTAAGCATGTGATATGGGCCACATCATCATGGGATCCACATGTAGGCCAGGGGAGGACATTGTGCCCCTTTACTCATCCCTCATCATGCCCATAATTGACTATGATGAACCTGTCGGCATGCACCTTACCAGACACCTGCAGCAACTGGGGCTACCACATATGTACCTCGACAAGGGGATCAAAGTGCTCAAACAGATGCCACATACTGACTGGTTAAAGTAGCAGCAGCTCTACTCAGTGACATACTGCCTCTTCATAGGCAATCTGTGCCTGACATAGAAGGCCAGGTCATACCCTCACGTAATGGCCATGCTGCATCTCAGAATATCCAGATCCCACCAGGATACACGCTGGAAATACTTGAACTTCAGGAGTGATATACATAGGACATGGTGGAGGGGCACATTCACAACTCAGAGGCACCCTTCATTCCTGATTATTATCCCAATAGAGGTTAGGCGGACTGACTCAGTGACTATCTTCAAGAGCGATATTAATGACTGGATGTGACATTGTAGGGTTACCCTGGGTATCACTTATGTGTCACTGTGAGAAAGAGGCACAGTATACTAACCTTGGAAAAGGGCATAGCAAGACAGATTCACAATGCATGTTGAAAGGCACGCACATTCTGGCTAGGTGGATACATGCCCTGGGCAGATATCCCTGTATGAACCTATGGACCTATGTCTCTTTTTCACCATTGGCCCTATGTGATGTCAATCACCAATGTAATCTCAATACTCCGGTAGCATGTGCAAAGGTCAGTTGTCAGTCACCTCTATGGTACAGTTGTGGAATATGTGTGTCATGTAGTAATGTCACAGCTGCCACATGTACACAGTCAACCCTATCCCCTACCCATTGATGTACATCACATGTATGAGATGGAAACACATGGCCAAACTGTAACAACAACATACAAGTCAGTCAGATGCATGGACACATATGACTCAGTCATTGTCCATGCCACCACAGCTGATGTGGGATGTCGCTCACTGGGATACGTGATAGGGAACATGGAAGGGATCACTGAGCAAGTGACACAGGCTGGTAGACCCCTGACCTTGGTTGGCATCAGACCCTCACCAGGGATTAAGACAAATTACTGAATGCTAATGAATAAGTGTATCTACAACACCCTAGCTGAATGGTTCTTAGCATGCAGTCACTGCATTGCTATGGAATACTGTCTTACCACTCCCACAACAGGTGAGAACATGCAGCTCCTGTACATTAACAACATGTAGACTTTATGCCCCAGACCAGGTGTGCATCCCTCACTACTAGGCTGATAGCATCTACATCTCACACTGTATATACACATCCCACATGCAGCATCTGCACAGAAGACCACGGTCATAATGTTACCCTGTGCAAATACCATGTATTCACATGTGGCAGGCATCACACATGGTAACTATTGAAAGTCACAGGTACATATGTGTATTTGGCACACACATACATCATGTGTTCATTGCCATAACCGGTGTAATCAATGTCATGCATTATTGTGAGGGACAACCCACACACATGGGCATTCTGTGTGTGCACAACACACATGGTATGTCTGTAATCAAAAGCCATACATAATTGTGATATCGTTTAGAAATGGGTATGTGCATCCTGTAGTGTGTTTTCCCAGTTGCCAAAAGGGATATATCAATCATACACACTTACCCCCCTTCACACACACTTGCCACCTGCTGGATTCAAACCCCTACCTAACTATGTTATGACACTATAGACGGACGCATTAGCACAGCGCGCTATTCGCATTACTGGGGAATGTCTTTTCCCCTGATATACTTATAGGGTGCTGACATCATCAGAGTTTAGAAAGTGGAATGATCATCCTGTGGTGTGTTTTCCCAGTTGCCAAAAGGGATGTTTCTTTCATGCACACACACTTACCCCCTTCACACACACTTGTCATCTGCCGGATTCAAACCCCTACCTAACTATGTTAAGACACTACAGACGGACGCATTAGCGCAGCGCGCTATTCGCATTATTGGTGAATGTCCTTTCCCCTGATATACTTATAGAGTGCTGACATCATCAGAGTTTAGAAAGTGGAATGATCACCCTGTGGTGTGTTTTCCCAGTTGCCAAAAGGGAGGTTTCTTTCATACACACACCCCCCTTCACACACACTTGCCACCTGCTGGATTCAAACCCCTACCTAACTATGTTATGACACTACAGAAGGACGCATTAGCACAGCGCGCTATTTGGATTACTGAAAGAATCCTTTTCTCCAATATACTTATAGGGTGCTTACATGATCAGTGTATAGAAAGGTGGATGAGCATCCTCTGGTGTGTTTTCACATTTGCTAGGGGTAACATTTGGACCAAGTGTGTGAGCATGCCCAGTTCAGCCTTCCTGTGGCATGTTGTGTGAAAGATGTCTCATTTATCTAAGTGTGTGAGCATGCCCAGTGTGGGCTTTACATATGTTGAACTCTGCAGCCCATCACATTTGTGGATGAGTGTGACCTTCAACAAATACCTCCAGTTTATGGTTGTGTGTTCTGTGCCATGTTGTGTAGTTACTGTCCGAATGCTTTAGTGTGAACAAAACTGGGAGTATACTGTGCCTGCAGGTTTTGCATGGGATACTTTGCACACAATTGTCAACATCCGTTCATACTGACCTAACACTGTAGCACTGTCTAGTGTAGTGTTACAGTACTTTCACTGTGGTGGTCAGTATCCTGGGCTTCAGTCCTATCACTGATTTACATTTCCATAGTGTGCACAACAGGCTGGTTAGGGTCCAGTTGTGCACATCTGCACAAAGGCAGTGCCTCTACAGACCCTGTTAATTGCTGCCCCATAAGCTTAACAAGTGTAGTCTGCAAATCTATGGAGAGGATCATAATTGAGCTCATAAACAAAGATATAGGGGACATGCAGACATTGTACCCATCCCATTTTGGCTTGGTCAGGGGCAGATCATGCCTTTTGTACTGGGTTGACATCTTCAAATTGGTCACTTAGGCCATTGTTGGGGAAAGGCAGTCCATACAGCCTACCTTGGCCTTGCTAACACTTTCAACACAATACCCCACTCAGGTATTGTGGAAAACTCTAACAACTGAAATGTAAACCCATATGTCACAAGATGGGTTGCAAACTGGCTTAAGGAGGGGACCCACAGGGTTAGAGTTGCTGGCACTATGTTAGACTCCAGGCTGGTCACAGGTGGTGTCACACAGGGCTCAGTCCTTGGCCACCATTGTTTGTCATGTACTTCCCAGGAGTACAGGCCAACATGGGAGGAGTTTGGATGACAATGTTAGCAGATGACTGCACACTGGGCACCATAGTGGACAGTGCATAACACACAGATATCCTTCAGAAGGGACTCACAGTAACTGATAGCTGGTGCCAGGGCCATGGCCTGAAGTCAGAGTGCACAACATGTGTAGACATACCCTTCAGGAAAAGCAAGGTGACCCCAAGCTACCATATAGGTGTCAATCCTCTAAGCACAGAGGAGGTTATCATGGACCTGGGGACCCAGGTTGACAGTCGCCATTCTTCTGAGACTCACATTGCTAAAGTGGCTAGGAAGACCTTCTACATTGCCCACCTGATAAGGATGGGATTCACATCCAGATCTAGTGGGTCATTGTTCCCCTGTACTCTTCAGTTATCAGACCGGTGATCGAGTCAAATGCCCTATTCTGGCTGTATCTCACCCAACATCTGCAGCAATTGGAGACACCCTGACTGTCCCCCACCTAAAGGATCAAGGAACCCCAACAGCTGTCATATGCTGCCAGATTGAAGACACTCACACTCTATTCACTCACATACCGTCTGCTTAGAGGTGACATGTGCCTGACATGCGAGTGCTTAAAAGTGCCTTTATGGCACTTTGATTGACAGGTCTTGTACTCATTTTGAAAGTCTGGAGACAAAAATAAATTCCCACTGCCAGTCTCAAACCCAGGACCTTGGTAACATTAGTCTGTATGACCTACCACTAAGCCATGACAGCCATACAAAAACACTCTGCTAAAATAAATATAACAGTCAATAGTAGGAATTAGTATAAAGGCAATATAGGAGATGTACCATCCAAAGCATATGAGGTAAAGTTTTAATGGCCAAATCACTGGATTCCCATACTACGTCAGTGTTAACAGAAACAGCCCTGCAAATGTTAGCTTATACATAATAATGTAACGTAATGTACATATATGAAGGTATGTATATGTACACATACAGATATTTAAATATATATTAATACATATGAAAGATAGTCGTGTCAGTATCCATACACACTCACTACAGGAAACACCAAACATAAATGCAGCAACCAGAATCTGCAACACAGCCTGACTCCTCTGAGACCTACTAACCCCTTTACTGCTGAAAGGTGCCTCCAGCACTCTGATTGATAGAACATGTACTCAGTGTGAAAGAAAAATACAAGCATACTAGTAGGCCCTACCACAAGACCATTGTAACACTAGTCTGTATGACCTACCAGTAAGACATGACTCTCATACAGGAATATAGTGCTAAATAAGTGGAACAGGTAATATTAGGAATGAAGATAAAGGCAATATAGTATGTGTACTGCCCAAAGCATATCAGGCAGACTTTCACTGTCCCAATTACTGGATTCCCAGACTAGTGTAGTGTTAACAGAAACAGACCTGCACATTAGTAGCTTGTACCTACTATTGTCAGCTAATGTACATATATGGAAGTATATATATATGTACACAGATATTTATATATATATATAGCAATACATTTGACATATAGTTGGAGGAGTCAGTATGCATACACACTCACCACAGGGAACAGGCAAGAGAAATGCAGCAACCTGAATCTACAACACAGCATGAAGCCTGGGAGATGTACTAACCTTCACACTCACAGAACACTGCCAACAGCATACCAGCATCGTCCACGCCCTACAATCTGAAATGGCAACGCCTATCTCACATACCTTTTAATAGCAGTGTCCTGAAATCACAGTGAGACATGCAATCAACACACACCTGGCTGCATGCAATTAGCAAATGCTGCCTTACAATTGGTGCAGGGGCCATCACATGGACCTATGCAGATACCTACAAAAGCATTCAGTACCCACACTCCACTCATGCAATACAGTCATTGCACAAACCTAATGAGAAAGAGAGAGAGAGAGAGAGAGACAGAGAGAGAGAAAATATACAGACAGCCAGCAGCAAAACCATGAGTAGCAAACAGCAAGCAGCAAGCAAGCACCACTGACACAGCAACAGCTGCCACAAACACAGGTAATGCAAAGTAGCAGGTTAATACTGTGTTTACTGTGACACCTCCAAATGTATCATAGTTCACTATCTATAGCTCTGTGCATGAGATAGGTTTTGTGTACATAGTCCTGAAATATATACATATGTAATATTGCTGTACATGTTGCCCATACGTGAAACTTCCGTAGCTTAGAACAGAAGGCCAGTTGTGCATATGATGCAGTAGATACCAGGGTCAGTAGAGGTTACTCCTCATTGGTGTGGGACCACTGTGTATGTATGGCACTGTTCAGGTACACATCCTGTAGTATGGCCAGGGAGTAATATCAGTCTGTAATGTGGTGCCATGTCCTCCAGGGGTGAATGTAGCACACATCCAGGGATACCATTCTGTAACAGTGATGCTATGTGTCCTGCAATGTTGAGGGTGGCCCTCACCTGGACATGTGAGAGGATAGGGAGGTTACAGTCATCTGTGATAACTAATTCCACTTGTGTAGGAGAATGGGGGGGGATATCTGCACCTAAACTGTCTGCAACAATATTGCCAATATCTCAAACATATTTTCCATATGGAAATGCACACACAGTAACATCCCACATCCACACACTTGCCACATTCAGGCTTCAAAACACTATCTAGGTATATTCTGGTACATCTGCATGTTACAGTAGCATGTAGCACTATACTGAGTAGTGGCAGTTGTCTGTTGCCATGTTGTTTGGATAGAGTAAAAGGAGCATTTGTTTATCCTACTTTGTTTTGTGGACATTAGTTGAAGTGTAACCTTACATGCATCATTGGTACCAACACCTTCTGTGTTGTTGTTCTGTTTGTACAGGGTGCTGTCAACATCACTGTTTGTTAAGGAAATGTGCACCCTGCAGTGCATAGCCCCATTTGGCAAAGAGACATCTCACCCCACCATTGTGCACACACACCAACCCCACCCACAGTAAAACGCATACTTTCCATTTGCAAGATCCAAACCCCTACCTAGATGTGTTATGACTCTAAAGGCAGACACATTAGCAGAGTGTGCTATTTGCATTAGTAGGAGCAATCTTTTCCAATGCTGTACTTAGAGGGTGCTGACATCATCTGTGTTTACGAAGAGGGATGTGCACCCTGTAGTGTGTTCTCCCAGTTGGCAAAAGGCACTTTCCCTCCACAGCGTTATGCACACACACAAACCCCACTCATACTAACACACATACATTCCCTTTGCAGGATTCAAACCCCTACCTAACTATGTTATGATACTAGAGACGGACGCATTAGCAGAGCGTGCTATTCGCATTACTGGGAGATTTCATTTCAGTTGATCTACTTATAGGGTGCTGACATCATCAGTGTTTAGAAAGTGGAATGAGCTCCCTGTGGTGTGTTTCCACAGTTGCCAAAAGGGATGTTCTTCTCATACACACACTTACCACCATTCACACACACACATGCCACTTGCTGGATTCAAACCCCTACCTAACTATGTTATGACACTAGAGACAGACGCATTAGCAGAGCGCACTATTCGGATTACTGGGAGGTAGCATTTCTACTGATCTACTTATAGGGTGCTGACATCTTCATTGTTTGTAATGGGGAATGTGCATCCTGTGGTGTGTTTTCACAGTTGTTAAGAGGAACATTTGAACTAAGTGTGTGAGCATGCCCAGTTCAGCCTTCCCATGGCATGTTGTGTGAATGATGTCTCATTTATCAAAGTGTGTGAGCATGCCCAGTGTGAGCTTTCCATATGTTGAACTATGCAGCCCATCACAGTTGTGGATGAGTGTGAACTCAAAAATAACTCCTGTTTAAGGTTGTGTGTTCTGTGACATGTTGTGTAGTTACTGTCCAGATGCTTCCTGTGAACACAACAGGGATTATACTGTGCCTGCAGGTTTTGCATGGGATACTTTGCATACAATTGTTAACATCCATTCCTACTGACCTAGCACTGTAGTACTGTATAGTGTAGTGGTTCAGTACTTTCACTGTGGTGGACAGTATCCTGGGCTTTAGTCCTATCACTGATTTACATTTCCATACTGTGCACAACAGCCTCTTTAGGGTCCAGTTGTGCACGTCTGCACAAAGGCAGTGCCTCTATGGACTCTGGTAATTACTGCCCCATAAGCTTAACAAGTGTAGTCTGCAAAGCTATGGAGAGGATCATAATGGAGCTCATAAAGAAAGATATGGGGGACATGCAGACATTGTACCTGTCCCAGTTTGTGTTGATCAAGGGCAAGTCATGCCTTTTGTACTTGGTTGACATTATCAAAACAGTAACTAAGGCCATTGATGAGGGAAAGGCAGTCCACAGAGCCTACCTTGCCCTTGAAAACACTTTCAATGCAATACCCCACTCAGGTATTGTAGGAAACCCTACCAACAGAAATGTACACCCATATGTCACAAGATCAGGTTGCAAACTGTCTTACGGACAGGACCCACAGGGTTAGAGTTGCTGGCACTATGTCAGACACCAGGCCAGTCACATGTGGTCTCACACAGGGCTCAGTCCTTGGCCCCCTATTGTTTGTTATCTACTTCTCAGAAGTACAGGCCAACATGGGAGGACTTTGGCTGACAAAGTTTGCAGATGACTGCACACTGGGTGCCATACTGGACAGTGCATCAGACACGGATATCCTTCAGAAGGGACTCACGGACACTGATAGCTGGTGCCAGAGCCATGGCCTGAAGTCAACTTGCAAAACATGTGTAGTCATACCCTTCAGGGAAAGCAAGGTAACCCCAAGCTACCATATAGGTGTCAATCCTCTAAGCACAGAGGAGGTTATCATGGACCTGGGGACCCAGGTTGACAGTCACTGTTCTGATGACACTCACATTGCTAAAGTGGCTAGTAGGACCTTCTACATTGTCCACATGATCAGGAAGGGATCCACATCCAGATCTAGTGGGTCATTGTTCCCCTGTACTCTTCACTTATCGGACCGGTGATCTGGTACACTGCCTTATCTGGATGTATCTCACCTGACATCTGCAGCAAGTGGAGAGACCCTGAATGTCCCCCAACAAAAGGATAAAGGGTCTCCAACATCTGTCATATGCTGCCAGATTGAAGACAATACAGCTCTATTCAGTCACATACTGTCTGCTTAGAGGTGACATGTGCATGACATGCAAGCATGTCCAACCAGGGATTAATGGACATGCTCCACCTCAAAATCGTCAGATCCACCTGAACCACTAGTGCAAGTGACTTACACCGTAGCAGGGATGTACATTGGACATGTTGGAGGGGTGGATTTATCACTCGGAGACTCCCTATGCTGTGGAATACAATCACGGTCCATGTGAGTCACAGCACCTTGCTGGCTCTGTTCAAGAGGTATCCTGACCTGTGGATGGGAAATCATAGGTTTACCCCGGGGATCGTCACTGTGTCACTGCTGGAGAGAGGCACGTCAAACTAATGGGCACAGTACTGTTTCCATATAAGGGGTGGCGTACGCAACCAGACTCTGGGCTAGGCTTAGAACTGCCTTGGGGCAGATAGCCTAGTATGAACCTATGAACCTATGAACCTATCTGACCATGTTGCATTATGTTCAGATGTGAACTCCTTACAACGGCCTCATCCAACATCAGTAGTGTATTCCACAACATGGGTGTACATTGGCAAACACTACCGATGTGCCCAAGGCCATTTCTAATGCTTATTGGATAGTGTGTTTGTCCATCAACACATCGTAAGTGCAGTTTGACATGACATATGTCTTGTTTTGTATACTGTGCCTCTGTCTACCTGTGACACAACATTGATACCCAGGGTATACCTACCATCTCCCATCCACTCGTTAGGATCCCTGTTGAGTAGAATCAATGAGTGACTCTATGGATAACCTGTACTGGTAGTTTACTCATGCGTGGGGGTGGCTTCTGTGTTATGGATAATGCAGTACAGCTTGTCCTATGTATGTCAGTGCTGGGGTTCAGGTCCCTCATGTGCATATCTCCTGCCATTCACATTGTACAAGGTACGGCATGTGCATTGCTGCCAGCTTGGACATGGCTTTCTACATCAGGCACAGCTTGTGTCTGGGTGGCCAGCATGGCAGTGTGTGGAGCTGCATTCTGTTTAATCAGGCGACACATTACATGTGTTCCAGCTCTTTGATACTCCTGGTGAGGTACTGTTGTGGACTTTACAGTTGCTGAATGTATCTGCTGACGTACACCCCACAGGCGCTGTTGTGGTCATTTGTAATGCTGCTGAAAGATAACTGCAAAACCACAATGACCTCCCCTTAGCTAGATGTCATAACCCTCATGATTAGGTTGGTATATGGATTGTTTCTGTTAACCCTACAGCCACATTTTTGTCCAATGCAGGATATCTATCACCTTGTGTCCCCATTCTGGCATTACATGTTAGGTATGTCATGGGTCGACACCTATGTGGGAATTGGTGGTCACTTACTGGATATCCACAGAGGCTGACTATACTGTTTTCACCATTTAACATGCTGACATGGCTATGGCACCAGTTGTCTGTTTCTATGTGGCCCTTTTATGGGATGCTTGTGTCAGCTGGTGTATCGGATATGTCAGGCGGCTTGTTGTCCTCTACAAACATGTTCCAGCACAGTCCTTACTTGTTGGCCTGTACCTATGGGGCATATATACCAGATGGTGAAGGTCCCAGGACCAAGCTTTGTGGGATGCCTGTTATATGTGGTTTGTAGTCTGACATGGCTGCTGCATGTCTGACCATGTCAGTTCTGTCGTTGGTCTGGTTTGCAACCCCTCTCATGACATTGGGGTGTATATATCAGCTGGTGAGCAAATCTATACGGAACACATAGGGTATTGTACAGAAGGCTTTGCAAGGTCCAGCTACACTATGTGTGGACCACATAGCCCTCATCACTGACTTCAACTACTGTTTCAACTGAGTCACACATGTTTAGGGGTGGGGTCTGCACTTTGTAAACCCACACTGGGTAGGGTCGGGTGTCAATAGATCCCCAATATCATTATGTCTGTGGTACATGCTGGTCCTTTCCATAGCTGTGCAGACCAAACCTCTCATGATTCTGTGGTGGTTGTTTTTAGTATCCATTCAGGAGACACCTTTGTTGAGAACACCCACTGTTGTTGTACACTGCTCTTTGGGTACGTATCCTGTGGTAAGGGTGACATAATGTCAGGGAGGCGGCAGTCTGCTGGGGAAGGTATTTGGCATTATGGGGGGGGTTTGCACTGCACATGTCAGGATGTATGTTGGCCATACCTGTGTGTGTCTGGTATGTTGTTTGTAATATCTGTGTGATCCGGAGCATATCCAGGAATCAACAACATGCTTACTACCATCATTTGCAGCAGCCTTGGGGTTATCTGTAGTGTCCTGTACAATCTGTATCATAATGGGTTCATACTAGGCTACCCCCCTAGGGCATCTGTAAGCCTGCATGTCCATTTTGTTTGATGGATTCTGGGGAATTGTCTACACCTGTGTCACTGCTAGTATGATACCAGGGGTATAGTGACAAACAGCTCAGAAGCTGACTTCACACTTCTTCGGACTGAGATGGTATCCATTAAGCCCACTGGGCCAGTGGAAACCACAACACACAATGGTGACTCCTGCACAGACACTTTCTACGGACATCTCCGAGTAAGCATGGACCATGCAATCACAAATGAGAATGAGACCCTCACCACCAAGGGAAAGTGGCCTGTCTGGTGGACCCCAGCCATAAACGAACTGTATAACAGATGAAGGATACTAATGCAAGACAGAGCTACATCTCCAGAAGGTAAGGCAGCTGTGATCAGCAGTTGTAGAAAGCTACATTCTCACATAAAGACACCCAAGTTCAACTTGGGGACATAAATCACCACAGACAATGAAGGTAACCACACTGCTTTCTTCAGTTATGTCTGACGCCTGGGTGGGAACCCTCATATATGCTCAGATTTGGTACACAACAACTTATATTCCAGTGACCTGACAGATATTAGTGACACCCTGGCAGACCAGTTCAGTGCGATGTACCCCCTCCCTCACCCCCAAAAGATGATAGTTATCACAGCTGTATGTAACCTCACTGTCATCCTGGATGTCCATGTGAGAGCAGTCAGCAAAGGCAGTACACAGCATCAATGGGACCTGATGGTATCCCCAGTTGCATGCTATGTGAACTAAAGATGGAGCTAAACCTGTATATGCAGATGCTATTTAACCTTAGCCTTGCTACAGGATCTGTACCTGAACACTGGCGTACGGCAACAGTGGTCCCACTCCACAAAGGAGATGCCTCCACAGACCCTGGCAGCTACCACCACACAAGCTTAAACAGCCTTGTCTGCAAAGCTTTGTGAAGGGTCATTATGGAGCTTCCACACAGAGACATTGGTGTCCTACAGACCCTTGATCCCACCCAATTCGGCTTTGTACAGGGCAGATCCTGCGTTTTGCACCAAGTTGACTACTTTGAAACTGTCAGTAGAGCCGTTGATGAGGGCTACACAGTCCACACAACCTACCTGCGCTTGGCTAAGGCCTTTGACACAATCCCCCACTCAGGCATCATAGACAAGCTCAACAGCTGAAATATAACACCATATGTCACAGCATAGGTTGCAAAATGGCTCAGAAACAGAACCCATAATGTCAACATTGCAGGTGCCTTGTCAGGTTCAAAGCCAGTCACAAGTGGTGTCCCACAAGGTTGTGTCCTGGGACCTGTCTTATTTGGTATTTACTTTTCAGATGTGAAAGCAAACATAGGAGGGTTGTGGCCAACAAAGTTTACAGATGACTGCAACCTGGGCACCATAGTGTATACATCAGCCAGCACACACATCCTACAGACTGCTGTCACACAGACAGATAGCTGGTGCTGGACTCATGGCCTGAAACTGACTGCAACTGATGTGTAGCCATCCCCTTTGGGAGGAACACAGTACCCACAGATCTGTACATAGACAGCAACCCAATGAGTACAGGAAACAAATCAGACAGCTGGGGACACATGTAGATAGTGACATCTCATTTGACACCCATGTTGCCAAAGTTGTTTGACAGACTTTCTATCTTGCCCACCTTATCATGGAGGGTATTCCATCCAGACCATAGGAGGTCATTGTACCACTATACTTCTCCCTTATCAGGCCCATGCTTGAATACAACGCCCCATTTGGTATGTACCTCAACCAGCACTTGCAGCAGCTGGAGAGACCCCACAAGTACCTTACCATGAAGATCAGGGATCTACAACACATGTCATATACTTCAAGAATAACTAAAACAAGCTTTTTCAGTGTCATACCACATACGTACAGGTGACCTATGCCTGACATACAAGACCATGTCCAATCAGGATTTGGTAGACATGCTCCACTGCAAGCAATCCACATCCACCAGAAACATGGGAGCTAAAGATTTGAACCTCAGCACATACATGTATAGGACATGCTGAAGGGACAGAGTCATAACTCAGAGGCATCTCAAACTCTAGCAGAGTATCCCAGTTCATGTTACACAGAGTACCTCACTGACTCTCTTCAAGAGACATCTGGACAGCTGCATGTGGACAGGGGCACAGACTAGACAGAGGCATAGTCACATTATTCAATTATGTAAGGTGGTCATAATGTGTCACTACTAAGTCAGAGGCACAATATTTCGTATCTATGCAGTACACATATTACCACTATGAGGGGTGGCAATAGCAATATTCATCAAGGACACCCTCACCTCATGGTTGGTGGCAACACACGATGCATTGGACACCATCCGGTGCAATTAACCATAGGCAAGACTGCTCTGCAGTTTGTAGCATGTTACAGGCCATCCTCTGAAACTCAGGTACCTCACAAAGCTTTCATGAAAACAGTGGCGGGGATACATGTACCTGCAAACACCATCACACTGGGTGATCCCAAATATCCAAATATAGACTGGGATCAGTACTCCAGCCCCAACACTCTAGCCCACAGGTTCCTAGAGTTCATACACTCACATGCCATGGAACAACTAGTCACCATCCCCACAAGAGGAGACAACATAGTAGATCTCATCATCACAAACATGGGGTCACAATGTTCAACACCAGAGGTATACCCATCATTGGTGAGATCAGATCATAACCTACTCTCAGTGGAAGTCCACATCCCACCCCACCCCAGATAGAAAAGACCACAGTGCAGAACTTCTCAGAAGCTGACTACACACTTCTAATGACTGGTGTGGTCTCTTTCAAAGCCCCCAAGCCAGCAGACACCATTACCCAAGCCACTGTATCACTTACAACTGCCTTCAACCAGCACCTTCAGGACTGCATGGATCAGGCAATCCCAAACAAAACACAGACTCGTTGTACCAGAGGCAAGCATCCAGTGTGGTGGACCTCAGCCATAAACAAGCTCTACAACACAAGGAAGGAGGTACTACAAGATAGAGCGATATCCGTGGAAGGGTAGACACCTCTGCTCAATATAGGTGAAACACTGAGTTCCCCCATGAAATCATCCAAGGCGAATATTGGGAGTAAACCCACTAAGGACTCACGGGACAACCATGAGGCCTTTTATACATACGTTACACACCTGGGAGGAAACTCCCAGATATGCTCAGAATAGGCTCAGAATGCTGTAAATATCACTGAACCTACAGACATTGCCAACATACTGGCTGACAGGTTCAGTGCAGATTTCTCCCCCCACCCCTCCACCACAACTGGAGAGATATGTATGAAAGAGGATTGTAGCCCCCCAAACATCTCAAATGCTCAGGTGGGAACTGCTCTATCCAAGGGAAAGAACGATGCATCCATGGGACCAGATGGTGTCCCTGGTTTTGTGCTCCATGAACTCACTCAAGAATTAAACCCGCAGTCAGGGCAGCTGTTTGATCTTAGCCTCAACTCAGGATATGTTCCCAAGGAGTGGCATATGTCAATGGTGGACCCACTTCACATGGGGGTGCCTCCACCGACCACGGAAACTACCATCCCATCAGCTTTACAAGCAGGGTCTGCTAAGCTATGGAGAAGATCATAATGGAAGTCATAGATGAGGACATAGGGGACTTGCAGACATTAGATCCAACCCAGTTAGGCTTTGTCGAGGGCAGATCATGCCTTTTAAACTTGGTTGACTGTTTCATAACAGACACCAAGGCCATTGACAAGGGCAAGGCACTCCACACAGCCTACCTTGACCTGGCAAAGGCTTTCAACACAATACCCCACTCGGGTATCATTGAAAACATCACCAGCTTAAATGTGAACCCATACATCACAAGATGGGTTGCAAACTGGCTACGTGACAGAACAGACAGGTTCAGACTTGCTGGTGCCATGTCACACTCCACAACTGTCACAAGTGGTGTCCCACAGGGCTCAGTCCTGGGCCCACTATTGCTCAGCATCTACTTTTCAGAAGTACAAGCAAACACAGCAGGATTATGGCTGACAAAGTTTGAAGATGACTGCAAACTGGGAACCATAGTTGGACATCCATCTGACACAGACATCCTTCAGAAGGGTGTCATAGACACGGATAACTGGTGCCAGAGCCATGGCCTTACATTAAACACTAAACAATGCATAGCCATACCCTTTGGGAAGAACAAGGTTACCACTAGTTCCCATGTAGGTGGCAATCCTCTAAGCACACAGGAGGTTATCAGGGACCTGGGCACCCAGGTTGACAGTAACCTTTTGTTTGACACTCACGTTGCCAGGGTAGTTAGGTAGAACTTCTACATTGCCCACCTCATCATGCAGGGATTCACATCTAGATCCAGGGAGGTCATTGTTCCCCTGTACTCTTCACTCATCGGACCATTGATTGAGTGCAATGCCCCATTCAGCATGTATATGACCCGACACCTATGGCAATTGGATGGGCCCACGAATTCCTCGACAGGAGGAGAAAGGGTCTCAAACATATTTCTTATGCTGCCCGACTGAAGGAATTCCAGCTTGATTCCGTGACTTACCGTCTGCTCAGAGGTGACCTGTGCCTGACATCCAAGGCCATGTCCAAACCTGAGTTAATGTACACGCTTCACCTCAAGACCTCTACATCCATCAGAACTACAGTGGCAGGAGATTTAAACCTCAACACAGATATTAATAGGATGTGCTGGAGGGACAGATTCTTCACCCAGAGAGTCCCTATGCTGTGGAACAACATCCTGGTACATGTGAGGCTGAGTACCTCACTGGCTTTGTTCAAGTGAGATCTTAATCAATGGATGGGAGATTGCAGGTATGCCCCAGGGATAACCTCAGTATCACTGCTTGTCAGAGGCACAGCAATATAATGGGCAAATTATCCATCAGAGTGAAGGCGGCAGACTCCACGGAACTCTGGTCTAGGCTTATAAATGCCCTAGGGCAGATAGCCTAGTATGAACCTGTGAACCTGTGAACATAGGCCTGGGGCAGTTCCTGCTATTAGGACAGTGGTCTGCAGCAAGCTATATAGTAGTAGTCAGTTTTAGCCATTGGTGTTTGACCATGGCTAATCCATGTTGCTTCTTGTTGTGGTAACAACAGGGGTGTGTGGTTATCCATGCCATTTATTGGTAGTCACCCTCATTTTGTATCTTGTTCCATGTTTTTGCACATGTACATCACTGTATGAGGTGTGACCCTGGTAGTGTCAGGGTGCTGATGTGGGCTTTGACCCTGTTTTCTATTACAGCACTGATATGTGCATTCCCTATACTGTGTGCATTTACACTGCACACATCTTGCTGTTTATACCTTTGGCATTGGGTAGCATTACATCTAGGTTCCTATCCCTTGTGATAGCTATGAGGTGGGTTTGTGTTTTGTGGTTTATGATTGGTGAGGGTGGATGTTAGTCATGGTCCTCAGGTGTGCATATGATACATGGTGTTACATTACTTAACACATGGCATTCATGCCTCGGGTGGTGCTGCAGGGCTGCCTCTGTCGGATGCACATACTACACTCCCTGTACATTTGGAAGCAGGTTGTGTCATGTTAGGCATCCCTGTTACTGTATGAGTGAGTCAGAGCGGGTA
Source organism: Protopterus annectens (assembly GCF_019279795.1). NCBI lineage: Eukaryota > Metazoa > Chordata > Ceratodontiformes > Protopteridae > Protopterus > Protopterus annectens. Next base: position 1,312,398,844 of record NC_056744.1, on the reverse strand, counting down.
TCAGTCCCAGTGTTCCTACTGACCAAGCATATGTGCTATGCGTTGCCTCTTTGCCAAGGCCAGGGCATACTGGGCACGCCTCCTTCTGCCTACTGGGACAAGGTCAGGTTGTTCCTCCTCCGAGTCACCCCCCTGCCTGTGGTGGCCTTGGCAATGGTGGGGGATGTTTGGCCCAGCCCTGTGCTGGTCCTGCTGCAGCTGTTTCCGCAGGATCATATTATGTAGCATAGCACATATCATGATCATTTGGGTACATGTAGTTGGTGTGTACTGCAAAGCTCCACCAGATGTGTCCAGACACCGGAACCGTGACTTGAGCAGCCCAAACACACGCTCTATGATATTACGTGTTTGTGCGTGTGCCTCATTATGGCGTTCCTGTTCGGGTGTGTGCATTTCTGATGGGTGTCATCAGCCTCGGCCCAAGTGCATAACCAGCATCCACCACTAGGTGTCCGTGTGGGAAGTCCCCATTGGCAAATGATTGGTACAGCTGCGTCAGATGCCAGATGTGGGAATCGTGGTAGCTCCCAGGGCAGCCAGCACACACATTCATTATTATGCCCTGGGCATCACACACGACCTGGCAGTTGATGGAGGGGTATCCCTTGCGGTTAATGTAGACTCTACCCGCTCACCGGCTGGTGCCTTGATGCGTATGCGTGCAGTCTATTGCACCCAGCACCTCAGGGTATCCCGCTATTTGCTGGAAGAGACGCATATTGCTGGCCACAACCTCACGGTCATTAGGGACATATATATGATCACTGACATGTGGTGACATGGCATCCAGGAACTGGTGCAGTACCCTGGAGGCTGATGCCTGTGATATCCCCATCATATCGCCAGTTGGTCTCTGGAAGGTACCTGTTGCTAGTATTCTTAGGCCAACACATACCTTGGTTTCCACTGGGATGGGTTCCCCTCTGTTGGTTCTGTGTGTGAGGCGTGGCCTGCACAGCTCAACAATCTGCTGCAGGAGCTCTCTGTCCACTCTATAGCTCTACTATCTCCAGCTCATGTAACCCATGGTAGGTGACCCTGGGCCTGTATACTCTTCTCCTTCTCCTCACTCTGGGTTGTCTGTCAGCATCTGCATTATCACCACCCTCAGCAATTCGCCTATGTCTGATTATAACAGCTATGGCAGCCCCTAGCATTTCTGCTCTGAGTTCAGCTTTTTTCAGCTTTCAATTCTGATAGCTTAGTTTCTGGCAGTATCTCTTGTGAGAAACAGCCTGCACTGCTCTTTGTTGTGTTTTAAGTGCTGGGTTGGGCTTCTAGTCTGCCTGTGTAATTGCCTGCTTCTAATTGTTTCCACCAATTAACTGTAGTAGTATCTTCTGGCAGTTTCCATGTATTTTAGTTGTTTCCTGTTTCCTCTCTGTTTCCTGAGGGGGAGCAATGTGCACACCAGCTTAAACACGCTCACAGTCACTTAAACGCGCGCACACATCCCTACACGGTGTTACACGCGCGCACACATCCTTACACGGTGTTAGCTAGGCTGATTCATGCTAAAACGCGTGCACACTGCCTTACACACGTGCACGCCCACGCAAACCGTTGTAAACAGTTTGCAACACGCTCCCACATGTTAAACCTGCCTTACACGCGCGCACACGCGCGCATGCACGTATATCAAGAAACTTTGAGTGTAGGGATAGCTTATGCCCTCATTTTCTTGACTTTCCTAGTGTTCTGTTGGGACACACCTCCCTCCCTGATGTCTGTCTGTCATCTGTTACCTTACATTGCCCTCCAATCTGGTACATTTCTTTCTATCCTTCCCCTCCGTGATGTCACCTACCTCTTACTCTGTTCCTCCCCCTTCTCTAACTCTTACACTACTCAGAAAGTGCTCATTACCTATGTGGCAGTGTGATTCAGTATTGTAACCCTCATTTACATAGGATTGCCTAGTAATGCTTAGTTACATATCTTACACGGAGCTTCCCCCCCTTGACAACCACTAAACGGAGGCCATATTGTTTTTGGTCTGCAAGTCCCTCCATTGACATTTCATGTAATACATAAATCCCACAATTGTGGGCTTATAAGCTTCGGTTTTCAGTTTTAGGTAGCGCACCCCGTTTGCACGGGTGTGCGCTGCAGTTAAACACAAAAATCCCGTGAAAAAAAAAAAAGTTATATAACTTTTTTTTGCAACACTTTTTCATGCCAATGGCCACATATTTGGCCATTGGCATGCTTACTGTAACAAATGCACCCTTTATTTGGAGCTGACATAGCTCCGTTTTTAATTTTGCAGAAATGTACTCAGTTGTCAGCTGAGTACATTTCTGCAGCTAACACGTCCGTTACACGGACTGGTTTGGGCTTCGTGGATCGCTCACATACCTCATTTGCATATCTTGGAGCTGCAAATGAGGTATTGAGCATTTCCACGCCCACTCCGTGTAAGAGACGTGTTAGCTGTCTCTTACACGGAGATTTGGGCTGTTGCTGAATCAGGAGGCTTACACGGAGGCTTACACTACTCTTAAACTCCGTGTAAGCCTTCCTGAATCTGGCCCTCTGTCTTTTCCTTAGATATCTCATCAGGCAGATTAGATATAGAGAAGTATTCATAACCTCAACCTATGCACTACAACAGGTTTGTGATGATGAGGAAAAGAGTGCATTCAGGCAGCAATTGCAGGACCTAGTTAATAAAGCAGGACAACATAATTTGGTGCTGATAATGTAGGACCTGGGTGTTCATATCAGACAAGGCAGAACAGTATATGAGGACTTACTGAGTCCTCATGAGTTGGGCAACAGCAATAACAAAGGAGAGATCATTCCAGACTTATGTCTGACAAATGACTTGATGGTGAGCAACACATGTACAGCAAGACAGACAGTCAGATGATCACATGCAAGAGTGGCAAACATGCAACACAGATAGACTTTATCCTAGTAAGGAAAGATCATTGGAATACAATCAAAGATTGTAAAGCCAACCCTAGTGAAACAGTCAGCCCAAAGCATAAACTACTGGTGGCAACAATGTACTGCAAGCAGCAGTCATAGAAGACTCTGTGGTCAACAGAGACTAGACTGAAGACATGGAAGTTGATTTGATCAAAAAACAAAAATAACAATGAAATACTCAGGGCTTTGTCATCTCATGAAGAAGTGGAAATAGGTATTGTTGAAGAAGAATGGCAACATCTCAGAACAGCATGTGTGAAGATAATATGAGTCTGAGGCAGGTATGGAAATAAGGTACATAAGGAAAGTTGGTAGTGGAATGCAGAAGTACTTGAAGTTATCAAAAGGAAGAACAGATGGACTTAGTTAGTAAGGAATACTGACTGGCTAACAAAGATCATAAGAAAGCAGCCACAGTAGCAAAGAACAAGACATCAGAGGACCTCTACCAGAGTCCATCCTAGGAAAAGTCAGAACAGCACTAAGGAAAAGGAAATCAGGGAAAGCACTAAACTCAGATGAAGTCCTGGCAAATATGATCAAGATTTTGGATGTGTAAGGGGGAAATGGAAGTGAGAGTACAGTTAGTAATATAGAGAGAAAGGCATATGCCAGATGACTGGAGAATTAATATAATAGTACCAGTGTAAAAGAAAAAAGGGAGCATTCACAACTCTGGCAATATAGAAGTATCAAACAACTGTAACACTGCAAGAAAGTGCTGGATAGGGTGAATGATAAATAAGTAAACAGAGTAGTAGAATGTAAAATGGGAGATGTGTAGTTTGGATTCAGATCAGTACTCAAAACAACCGATCCAATGTTTGCAGTGAGAAAGATAGTGATGAAGAAGCTAGAGATGAGGGAATATGTCCCAGAAGCATTGGTAGAATTAGTGCAGACTATATGACACAAGTACTAACAGTCTTCAGATGCGCAGAAGGGTTCCCAGTGGAAAGGGATGGTGCATGATGGTGATGGAATGCATTAACAAATGAGTTGGAGGGGTCAGATAAACAATGCTGCTTGTATACAGATGATGTAGCATTTTTCCCTGCATGACTTTGAAAGATAATTAAAATGACATTTGTGGATTCTAATTATGCCATATTAAAAGATAGCAAGAGTAATACCTTGTAAATCATCAACATCATCATGACCGGAATGTAAACCTTTGCAGTTAACTATACGAAGTGGACTGAAGACCAAAAACAGTGCCCTTGTGTTAGTAGAATGGATTGTTCCCATTTTGGATTTTACTGTACAGTTTGCATATTTATTTTACTGCTGACAGACCATTGCTTCCAAAAGTTTTAATTATTGCTTTAATTAACACTCCCAAGATACTTAATGAAAATCTACATTGTAAATTAACTTAAGCTATAACAATCTTATATTTGTGAGGTATCTCCCAGTAAGAAATTATTACATGCATTTAAGAACTGGCAGACATTTATTTAATTGCAACAGCACTTAGCTAGATGAATGAATTGCACATTTATCCATCTGATCAAGTAATTAAATGGATTATTCTAAAACCTTGACTTAATTTTAGCATGGGACAAGTCTCTTGGCAATGCATTATGTCTGTATTAAAGAAGAGATCACAAAGCAAATGAGACATGTGACACTTGCCATTAGAGCCCTGGAGGATGAAGAACAGTTTGTGAAGTGCTTCCTCAACAATCTCCAGAGAATAGCTGCCAAGCCCACTCTAAGAAGAAATCTGAAATCAGACATCTCTATGTGTATTGCATTCACCATGTTTGCTCTGAGGAGAGACCACCATATGAAGCAAGACAGCAAAGGTGAAATCCAGCAAGACATCCTACTCTATTGCCATGGCAACTGTACCCTGATGAAAAGTTGAAAAACAATAAAAAGCTTTGAAAAAAAGCAGTGCATCATAACTGAAAAAAAATGAAGGGAAGATGCAGTTTACAAAGAGATCTAACATTTTCACCAATATTCTGCAACTCTTTGAAATGAGAAGCTAGCAAGAAGTTTAGTATGAACATATTGTATTTACTAAATAATTAACTGCTCTTTGAATCTGTTTTATGAAATGCGCTGAAAGCTATAGCCGCAGATTAGAATCCTGTATGTCACTATTATAGGTCAGAAGGTGATAAGTGACCTTTTCATTTATAGAATTTGACATAATTACTAAAGAGTTTTCAGTATTTGTCTAAGTGCTTAATATGCACTGACAAAATTATATGAATGAGCTGAATTAGAAAATGTCATTTAGTGCTATTAGATTAACATATGTATTCACTGTTTCAGAACACTGAAAGCAAATTGATAAAAAGACCAGCTGTTCTAACTGGTTAGGTTGGATATTTCTCTTGTGCACAATACATAGTGATTAACTCCCACAAAATGAAGAGACTATATTAAGTAATTTGGTACTGATGAGAATAGCAGGGGATTTCACAACTTGAAATAGAAATTATTTGTGATGCTAACACCACAACTCCTCCTAACAGATAACTGCATTAAGGTATTGTAGAATCACTTCTTAGCATCTTCTGTCTGTATTTCTCATATGCATGTGATTGCAACAATCTCCTGCTTGAGTATAAGTGCCATTAACCATGCAGGGACAAGACAAAAAAAATGGAACACAGTGTATTAGGTTTCTGCTGCTAATTTAAACAAAGAATAAAATACAATGTTTTATTTTATGCAATAAAAAAGCATATATATAGGGTCTATATCATTTCATTGAAAACTCATTTCACTGAAGCTTAATTCATTGACACATATTCAGTGAAAGCTCACTTCACTGAAAACCCAATTCACTGAAAGCTCACTTCACTGAAAACCCATTTCACTGAAACTCATTTCATTGAAAGGTATATATGGCCTTTTCCCCACTATTGTGCGATCCTGGAGTTAGTATATAAAGTAATGGGGGGCACAGCCCCCACATTGGGGTGTCGGGGGGCATAGCTCCACACATATTGTAAATATTTTAAAGCATATAGATGGATACTTACAAGTGTAATGAATAAATTCTTCCAGAAGACAGCATATAACCAGTTTATGTGGAGGACTTCATCCCCCACACCTCCCGAATGTGGGGGGCTGTGACCCCCACAGCCCCATTACTTTATATACTAACTCCAGGATCGCACAACAGTGGGGAATAGGCCATATATACCTTTCAATGAAATGAGTTTCAGTGAAATTGGTTTTCAGTGAAGTGAGCTTTCAGTGAATTGGGTTTTCAGTGAAGTAACCTTTCAGTGAATATGTGTCAATGAATTAAGCTTCAATGAAATGAGTTTTCAATGAAATTATATGGACCCGATATAATATGTTCAATTCATAAGGGATGTAGGACTCAAGTCCTGTTGGCCTGGTTAAGTAGCTTTCAGAGGAATACACACAGTTCATAATCAAGCATGAGCCCTAAGAATCAAACCTAGTTCCATGGAGTTTATCCTGCTTAATTAAAACTGTTATCATAACTATCAGAGTATAGCTTAGCTGTGTTTTACAACATACGTGACAATTACTGATTTGTAAAAGATGAGCTCTAGGACTTAAATTCTTAAAGAAACAGCCTGTGAGGTACACACATTTAATGTATTCAGGTTGATGAAGTTCATAGGTTCACAGGTAGGTACTAGGCTATCTGCCCAAAGGCATTTATAAGCCTAGCCAGAATGTGTTGGCTTTTGCCACCCCCTTAGATTAGTTCCCTGTGCCTCTGTCCAGCAGAGCCATTGAAGTGATCCCTGGGGTAAACTTTCTGTTTCCCATCCACTTGTCAAGGTTTCTCTTGAAGAAGGTTAGTGAGGATCTCTGCGTAATGTAGAATGGAATCTTGTTCCAGAGCATGGAAAGTCTCTGGGACAGGAATCTATCCCTCCAGCATGTCCTATTTATTGTTGTGGTGAGGTTTAGATCCCTGGAGCATGTGGCTCGAGGGGATATGGTTTTCTTTAGGTGGAGCATATCCACCAATTCTGGGATGGACATGGTCTTGTATGTCAGGCAGAGATCACCTCTGAGTAAGTTGTATGCAACTGAGTACAGCTGGAGTCTCTTCAGTCGAGCTGCATAGGGCATCTGCTTGAGGCCAGTGATCATCTTGGTGAGGTACTTCTGTGGTCTTTCCAGTTGTTGCAGGTGTCTTGTAAGGTACATCCCAAATGGGGCATTGTACTCTATGATGGATCTGAGGAGTGATGCATAGAGGGGCCCAGTGATCTCTTTTGATCTGGATGCAAACCCTTTTGTGATTAGGTGGGCCACATAGAACAATTTTCTAACCACTTTGGCAATGTGATTATCAAATGAGAGGTTACTATCTACTTGGGTCCCCAGATCCCTTATTACGTCTTCCATATTTAGGGGTCTACCACATATGTGGTAGTTGGTGGGTATTTTGTTTTTTTCCAAAGGGGATGACTATGCACTTGTTGGCATTTAGCTTGAGGCCATGGTTTTGACACCAGGTATCTGTCTCAGTGAGACCCTTTTAGAGGATGTCTGTGTCAGCCAGAGAGTCAATTATAGCCCCTAGTTTGCAGTTGTCTGCAAACTTTGTCAGCCATAGTCCTCCTGTGCTTACCTGTACCTCTGAGATGTATATGTCCAACAAGAGGGGTCCTAGGACTGAGCCCTGGGGAACACCACTTGTAACCAGTTTAGAGTCAGACCTAGCTCCTGCAACTCTTACCATGTGGGTTCTGTCCGTGAGCCAGTTCACAACCCATCTCATGACGTAGGGGTTTATGTTCAGGCTGGTGAGCTTGTCTATAATCCCTGAGTGGGGAATGGTGTCGAAGGTCTTTGTGAGGTCTAGGTAGGCTGTGTGGACCACCTTTTCCTCATTTATATCCTTGCTAACTGTCTCAAAGAAGTCCACCAGGTTTAGGAGGCATGATCTGCCCTTAACAAAGCTAAACTGGGTAGGGTCCAGTGTTTGGAGGTTCCCAATGTCTCTGTTAATGAGATCCATGATGATGCGCTCCATAGCTTTGAAGACCAAGCTAGTCAGACTTACAGGGGGGATAGTTCCCAGGGTCCATTGTGGCTCCACCTTTGTGGAGCAGAATAACTGTTGCTGTGCACCACTCTGTGGACATGTATCCTGTGTAAAGGCTGAGTTTAAACAGTGCATTTAGGTGAGGGGTTAGTTCATCTTTGAGCTTATGTAGGATGCAGCCTGGGACACCATCTGGTCCCATTGATACTGTGTTTTTGGCTTTGGAGAGGGCTGTTTTAACCTGAGTGTCTGTGATTTTAGGGACACTACCTTCTTCTGGTATAGTTATGGGCCTTTTTGGGGGTGAGAGGGGGGTGAAGTTTGCACTGAACCTGTCTGCCAGGATGTTGGCTATATTAGTTGGTTCAGTGTATTTTGTACCATTCTGCAGTAACTGAGCAGATCTGAGAATAGCCACTTAGATTCTTGACATAGCTAAAGAGTGCCTTGTGGTTATCTTTGGAGTCCGTATCAATTTTTCTTTAGAAGCTAGCCTTGGATGGTTTTATGAGGGAATGTAGTTTCTTGCTGATACTGATCAGGTATGTCTTCCCTTCTTGAGATTTTACTATTTTCTGTACTAGTCTCCTCCTTCTATTGTATAGCTTGTTTATGGCAGGGGTCCACCAGACTGGTTTCCTTTTCTTGGAGGAGTGAGTCTTGGTTTTGTTTGGGATAGCATGATCCATGCATTCTTGTAGGTGCCCATAGAGTGCATTAGTAAAGGATTTTGCAGTTTGGACAGCTTTATCTTTTAGCATGGGGACTTTGAAACTTTCCACCTTGGTCTTAAGTAATGTGAAGTTGGCTTTTGAAAAGTTTTTCACTGTGGTTTCTTTGACCGAGGGTGATGGCAGAATGTGGATATCCAGAGTGATTAGTTTATGGTCAGATCTAACCAGCGAGGGGTTGACCTCCGGTGTGGAACACCAGTCACCCATGTTGGTGATGACCAGGTCTAATATGTTGTCACCTCTGGTGGGAGTGTTGACCAGTTGATCCAGGGCATTTGAGTTTATAAATTCTAGGAAATGTTGGGCAGGTGAGTTTGTACTTGAGTAGTTCTCCCAGTTAATGTTTGGGTAATTGAAATCACCCAATATCAGGGTGTTTGGTAGGACCTTTATGTTTCCAAGTGTTTCCAGGAATGCAGAGTGGGGGTCCTGGGACATGGTGGGTGATCTGTAGCAAGCTATAATTTGAATAGCAGTTTTACCCATTGTTAGTTGCACATGGATGATCTCTGAAGCATTGAGCTGTGCCACTAACCTGGAGGTGTGGGTATTCTTGATGAATATGGATACTCCCTCACCTTTTGTATTTCGGTCCGGGTTTTGTGGCCGAAATGTATGGTATAAGTTGTAGTCTGGTAGTGCTGGGGTGCTCTCTGGAGCCTTAAACCAGGTTTCTGTTACTGCACATATATCAATTTTCTCCATACTGAGGAGTGCCTCGAGTGTGTGCATTTTGAGGTTTAGACTTCTGGCATTGAGTAGCATTACCCTCATTTTTTTGTTACTTGTGCTATTTACGGCAGTGGGTTTGTCTTTTGAGCTTTGCCTAAAAAAGGCACTATGGGGGTGGCAAGAGCCTTGGCCAGTATTTGAAAGCCTTAGGGTGACAGGTGCATGCCGTCTCTAGCGAAGCAGCGTGGCTTGTTGAGCATGTCATCCCAGGCTGACAGACATTGGATCCCCTTTGAATGACACCAGAAGCTTAGCCAATTGTTGACATTGATAATTTTTTCTCTATACCGTGCTATCATTCTTGGTGAGGGCAGGATGCTACTCAGGGTCAGGGTCATACTGGCCTGAGCTACGTGATCAGAGAGCTCCTCCATGTCTCTTTTCATGTAGTCCAGGGAGGTATGGCTCAGGTCATTCACACCAACATGGACAATGACAGAGTCATATTTGTACTTGTTCTGGAGTGACCTGAGTGCTTGTGTTATGTGGTGGATCCTGGCACCTGACAGGCAGCTAACAGTAACCTTCTCCTTGTTCAGCCTAGTGAGTGGGACATCAGTGTGCCTGACTATAGAGTCACCTATTACTAGTGTGTTGGGTATGTTATTTTGCCTTAAGGGCTGTGATTGTGCAGCACACTAGTTTTGTGAAGTATGTGTTTCATGGTTTGTGTTGGGGGGGGGGTGGAGGTTGCTTGGATGTCTACTTTGGAGGTCTCTGTTGCTTTTGCAGATTTTTATTTAGAGCCTCCGTGTATGTTTTCATGTACTTATGTGTGTTTTTTGCCGGTGCTGGTTTCATAGGTCTATGTGAGACTGGTGGTGTGATGCAAGTAATTCCCTTCTTCTCTTGATTGCCTGGTCCAGTCTTGGGTTTAGAGAGCTTAGCCTCCAGTTTGGCTGTGTAATTGCATCTCTCACATGTATTAGTGATCGGTGGAAGGAGGTGTGGGTTGTCTGTGTACATGAGGCAATTGTAACATTGCCTCAAAATGCCCAGATTCACCAGTTGGACTGGAGAGTACACCTGAAACTGCCCTTTGGACATGCCTGGATAGGTACAGTGAACTGTTTTACTGATTGGCTGGTAAGGTCGAATAGAGAGCCTTGTCCTTCTCTATAGTATGGGGGGGGTCTAGTGCTAAGGTTTATTCGTGCTTGCTATGAGTTCTGAGCAAGTGCTGGGATGAGAAGTGAATGGTTTGAGTACTTAAGTTGAATGTTTGTCTTGTTCCAAGGCAAAAATTGAAGAGTAGACTTTGTGGAGCTGGAAATAGTTATACCCTAGCTAACCAGCGCTGCCCGGCGTGCAAAACCACGCAAATGCAGGTTTTATAGCAGGGAAATGAGAGAGACAGAAATTAGCCCAAAATGGCCAATAAACTACCAATTTCTTGGCTGAAACCACTCCTCCAGGGACAGATAGGCTGCTCAAAGCTCCCTCTCTCACAGTAAACAGAGAGACTTCCTTCTATCCAAGTAAGGTATGGGCAAACACAGAAACTTGTAACACAGCCCTGAATTCAGCACTAACCTGAAAACTGGACTATATTAGCTTAGAAAGGTGGGAAAACAAGTATATTTTTTGTTTGTTTGTTTGTTTCAGAAAATAAAGCAGATACAATCAAAAAAACACTTTTAATGCACAGAAATGGCTATCACACTTGAGTATGTAGCCTACAACAGTTAAACAGGTAATTTAAACACAACAACACCTTTGTTAAAGTGCAGGCAGTAAAATAAGTACAATATGTAGCTAAAATAAGCTTTTTAAATCACAGAAACTCTAGAAAATTGGCATTTTAGGTGGAATTAGCTAAAGGCAGCAAGAAGATGCAGAAAAATGATACTTAATCACTCCAAAGTCTCTCTTTTGTCTATCTGCTGCTGTAGAACTCTGCAGGGCACCAGGCAGGAGCTTGCTGAGGTGTATACTAGTGCAAAAACCTCATAAATGCAGATTTCATAGCAGGGAAATGAAAGAGATAGAAATTAGCCCAAAATGGCCTGTAAACTACTAATTTCTGGCTGAAACAACTCCTCCAGGGACAGATAGGCTGCCTAAAGCTCCCTCTCTCACAGTGAACAGAGAAACTTCCTTCTATCCAAGTAATGTATGGGCAAACACAGAAATTTGTAACACAGCCCTGAATTCAGCACTAACCTGAAAACTGGACTATACTAGCTTAGAAAGGTGATAAAACAAGTATGTATATATATTTTTTTGTTTTTTTTAGAAAATAAAGCAGATACAATAAAAAAACACTTTAAATGCACAGAAATGGCTATCACACTTGAGTGTGTAGCCTATAACAGTTAAACAGGTAATTTAAACACAAAAACAACTTTGTTAAAGTGCAGGCAGTAAAATAAGTACAATATGTGGCTGAAACAAGCTTTTTAAATCACAGAAACTCTAGAAAATTGGCATTTTAGGTGGAATTAGCTAAAGGCAGCAGGAAAATGCAGAAAAATTATCTTTAATCACTCCAAAGTCTCTCTTTTGTCTCTCTGGTGCTGTAGAACTCTGCAGGGCACCAGGCAGGAGCTTGCTGAGCTGTATACTAGCACAAAAAACTCATAAATGCAGGTTTTAGTGCAGGGAAATAAAAGGGATAGAAATTAGCCCAAAATAGGCAGTAAACTACTAATTTCTGGGCTGAAACAACTCCTCCAGGGATGGATAGGCTGCCTAAAGCTCTCTCTCTCTCAGTGAACAGAGAAACTTCCTTCTATCCAAGTAAGGTATGGGCAAACAGAGAAACTTGTAACAGCCCCGAATTCAGCACTAACCTGAAAACTGGATTATACTAGCTTAGAAAGGTGGGAAAACAAGTTTTTTTTTTAAAATAAAGCAGATACAATAAAAAAACACTTTAAATGCACAGAAATGGCTATCACACTTGAGTGTGTCACCTGCAACAGTTAAACAGGTAATTTTAACACAAAAACAACTTTGTTAAAGTGCAGGCAGTAAAATAAGTACAATATGTAGCTGAAACAAGCTTTTTAAATCACAGAAACTCTAGAAAATCGGCGTTTTAGGTGGAATTCACTAAAGGCAGCAAGAAAAGCAGAAAATGATACTTAATCACACCAAAGTCTCTCTTTTGTCTCTCTGCTGCTGTAGAACTTTGCAGGACACCAGGCAGGAGCTTGCTGAGCTGTATACTAGAGCAAAAACCTTGCAAATGCGGGTAATCTACAGATATCTCTTAGTTTTGAAACAAAAGCCAGTACAAACATAAGTAAACACATAACTGCAGACAATCATCATTATAATAATGCTGTGACAGTTGAAAAGAACAATTTCTTTTCTTTTTTTGTGTTTTTTTTTTGTTTGTTTGTTTTTTGCACTCTCCCTCTCCCAACCAATCAGTCCATTTGTACTCTACATCAGGGCAAGGGTAAGCTAGAAGGGGATGTCATTTAGGCAGATGTTGAGGTGGTTTTGTATTTTTTCCACTTAGCCCTAACTTTCTTCCAGCTTGTGGAGCCACAACAGTATGTGCAGTGGGCTGTCTACATTGATTATACAGTACCTCACTTCTGCAAGAGGCATTCACAGAAGGATTCCTAGCCCCCCTCTCCTCAAGCACAGGAAGTCTTTTCCTCAGTCTTCTGAAAAATCACACTTCCCCATGTGCTTGCTGACTGCCCTTCCTGCTTGTCAGGAGAGGTAAGTCATTCTCAAAAGAGGGTCTTCCCTAGGAAAAAAAAAATGTACTTCTCCTCCCCATCCTTAATAGCTTATTGATGTTCTTCGTGTTTCACTGCTGCAGTCATCACACTTGGGTTATCTGCCTGCAGGTAGCCCTCAGTCGGCCTGAATACCAGAGAATTAGTATTTCTGTGTCAGATGCTGTCACTTCTTCCATGACATCAGATTGTCAGAGGTATAAAAATAGGAAGCCAACACTATTACATCAGTCTTTCTTGCCAAGGAGGAGCCCGAAGCAGATGCAGTTCGTAAGTGCCGGTCGGCCGCTACCTGAATTTTTCATTTTCAAGTTGAATAATCCTGAAGTCTTATAAAGGTAAGTACCCCATTGGGGATTTGTTTTTCTTGGTCTAACGATGTCAGAAAAAATTAACAATTGTCTTGGCTGTGGAAAGCAAATACCTCACAGAGATTTTTATTCTTATTGCGTCACCTGTTTAGGCCCAGACCAAGACGTCCCTTGCTGTCAGTTTTGTGCCTTGTTTAATGCCCGAACTATTCATCATTGGGCTATCTTTGTCACTAAATTCTTTTGCTCTCAATCACCATACTTGGAAATGGCTTTGGTAAGCCATCTGACTACTGATCTTCTAAAAAAAATGTAAGGATAAAGACAGAGACAGACCGCATAGGTCCACAACTGCTGATGATGCTTCTGCTAAGCTAGTCGCCAGTCTGTCATTACTCATTGAGGTGCCTTTGCAGTCCCTGATGCCCACTTCTATGGATTTGCAGGCCTCTGCTGAGACCCTTTTGGAGACTGGTATGCTGTGAGATGCTTCTTCAACTATGGAACCAGCGGATGTCTCTGTCTTAGATGGGTCCGGAGCTTCTGTGCAGACACTGACTTCTGAGGGAGGTTTTCATCATACCGATATTTGAATCAAACCAACAACTTCATTTTTTACCAAAACTACCGAGTTTCTTAGGCCCAGAGTACACACTACGCCTAGAAAACTGACGATCAGAGTGCATGCTCAGGCACCCATGCCACAAAAACAAATGCTTAGAATGGCTGAAGACCTTATTACACTGATTAGGGGAAGCCAGCCTTCCCCTGCTAAGAGACAAAGAACCCAGTCCCCTTCAGGTTCTACAGACCAAGAGTCCGATGACTCTGTCCTTTCTGATTATGAAGACATGCCCTTATCTGCCTATGAGGATTCAGATGCAGAGGAATCCATTCCCACTGCCTCCCCTCCAGAGTATTTCTCTTTTAGTGAAACCTTGCATACTTTAAGAGAGCATTTCCATTGGGAATGCCAAGACTATCCTCAGTCCAAAATGAGACTCAGAGAATTTTTAGAGTTGCCTCAACACAGGCCTTTAACTATACCCCCTGTCCTGGAAGTTGTGGATGAATCCAGTCTTACTCCAGACACTTTACCTCTGGCCCCTAGAAAACCCAAGAGGTACTACAGAGTACCTGATTCTCACAAGTTTCTTTTTAAGAATCATACTGCTGACTCAGAGATCATTTCCCAGGGACCTAAATGTATTAAGGCTACTACTGCCAAAAATCCTATCCCTTCGGACAGGGATTCCAGAGCTTTAGACAGATGGGGTAAAAAGGTATATACCTCTGCAACTCTTGCTATTAGGGCATTGAATTGCCAGTTTAACATGCTGAAATACCAGCAACATATTATGGAACTTATTAAACAAAAAACGGTAACCTTTCCTAACTGTGCAGAAAGTAAAGAATTGCTGGTGCTTATGCACTCTGCAAACCAAGTTAGTAAGCATACTTTGCAGTGTGGCTTTGATGCCCTAGAAGCTTCTTGCAGGGCAGCAGTCACTGGCTCTGTACTGAGAAGTCATGCTTGACTGAAGGACCAGTCCTTGCCAGATCATGTCAAATCTAAATTACTAGATGCTCCTTTGAATAAGGACTGTTTGTTTGGCACCAAAGCAAAAGAAGTTCTTAAAAAGGTGGAAGAAAAGGCCAAATCTATGCAAACTGTTAAAGAATTCCTACAAGTGCAACCACCTAGATTCAGTAGACATTCTAAGCACTGGTCCTTTGCAGCCCCCTCCAGGCCTTCCCAAACAAGACCCAGGGGCAACAGACCACCCAGACTACAGTCTCAGGGTATGCAGAGATCTAAGCAATCGAGTACCCCCACCCCTAAAGCAGGGAGTTGCAAGACACCTCCTTATTGGAAAAGCTCACAATGACTTCTCAACTCTTCTTCCCAGCCCTGCCCGATTGCTTGTGCCCCTAGGAGGAAACTTGCCCTTCATGCAAAAATCTGGATGTCCATCACTCAGGACCGATGGGTCCTCAGAATTGTATCCCAGGGATACAAATTTTATTTCCAGTCACTGCCAACCCCAAGCAGGTTCCCAGACCTTCCTCCAAACCAGTAGACAGAGGCTCAAAACCAAGTACTTTCCCTGCTCAATATCAGAGCTATTCAGCCTTTTCCAGTAGAACAGAGGGATCAAGGATTCTACTCCAGACTATTCCTGGTACAGATGAAAGAGAGCTCTTGGCACCCAATCCTGGACCTTTCAATTCTCAACACCTTCTTGGTGGTACCAAAATTCAAGATGCTTACCCTGCAATAGCTTCACCCTATGTTAGCCAAGGATGCCTGGTTAGTCATCCTAGACTTAAAGAAGCCAATCTGCACATCCCCATAAGGGAGTCATGCATGAAATATTTACATTTCAGGGGAGGGTCTATGCATTATCAGTTCTCTGCACTTCCCTTTGGCTTATCTACTGCATCCAGGGTATTCACAAAATGCCTGGCTCCAGCCATTGCATACTGCAGGCAGAGAAATATCCAAATTTACCCCTACTTGGACGACTGCCTGATTCAAGTGGACAGTCAGGAATTGCTGCTTCAGCACCTGGCATTTGTAAAAAACCTTCTCATCTCATTGGGGTACACCATCAATAAAAAGAAATCATAACTGGTACCCAGTCAAAAGATTATATTCCTGGGAGCAAACTTGGACACAACTTCCCAGATGGCATTCCTAACTTCAGAAAAACGGATCTGTCTGACAGACTACTTCAAACAAATAGCCACCAGAGCCCAGCTATCTGCAAGTAAAATACTGCAAGCCCTAGGGTTCATGGCCTCATTTATTCTGCTAATTCCATATGCAAGACTGCATATGAGGAAACTTCAATGGTACTTAAAAAGTCTTTGGTGCCAACATTCCCAGGACCTGGAAACAGTCATTCCTATCATACCTTGTCTAAGGACAGTTTCTCTGGTGGGCAAAAGCATGCAAACACAACAAGGGATTACATTTTACTCAACCCTATGTTGCCCAGACCCTGACCACAGATGCATCAGACTATGCATGGGGGGCTCACATGGCGGGCAAATGTATTTAGGGCCACTGGAGCCCAAGGCAAATTCTTGTGCACGTCAACCAAAAAGAGATGCTAGCTGTGCAAAATGCTCTTATAGCTTTCAGAGATTTAATCCTTCCAGGACAACTGCTGATAAAAACAGACAACACCAAAGTTATGTGGTACATCAACAAGCGGGGGGAACCCATTCTCACCCACTCTGCAGGTTATCCCTGGCCCTGTGGAATATGGCCTTGGCCAGCCAAGTTCATCTACAAGCTCAATTCCTGCCAGGCAAACACAATTCACTGGCAGATGACTTAAGCAGTAATCTCCTAGATCCACACATGTGGAAATTGGAGCCCAGTACCTTCAACCTTCTGATCCAGAAATGGGGGACCCCAGAGGTGGATTTCTTTGCCTCCCCTGACAACCACCCAAGCACATTATGCACCAGGAACCTTCACAGCAGGGCCTGGAAGGTGGATGCCCTATACTTTCAATGGAAAACCTCTCACTCTATGCCTTCCCCCTCTGCCCCTTCTCTAAAGAGTATTACTCAAGATAAAACAAGACAGGCCAAGGACAATTCTGATTGCCCTGGACTGGCCATGCCAGCACTGGTACCCTCTCCTGCGCAGCCTGACAACAGTGCCATCTTGGCACCTACACCAAACCCCATCCCTGCTTTCTCAGCAGGAGGGACAGATTTTGCATCCACAATTGCAAACCCTAAATCTTACAGCCTGGCTTATTCCAGCCGAGTGCTCCTCCAGGTGTCTTCTGCAGTTAACCCCTTCTGCTCCTCTAGGCGTCAAATATAGATTGTTCATATTTACATTAATAATTCCAAAACCATGTTACTTACAAGGTACCAGGATATTTTGTCTTGAGCCATATGTGATGGCAAACACAACTCTATTGATATTTGACCTCTTTCAATGAGAGTTTTCTAGAACTCTAAGGTGATAACTTAGTTTTTAAAGGCTTAAGCCACGCCCACTAGGGGTTAAAGGTGCACACTCAAAAGAGCTGCTCTGGAGTGAATGAGTACCCCACCAGCAAAGCAAAGCAAACAGGTGCTGGACATCATCCTTGAAGCCAGAAGGCCCAGTACTAGGAAATCCTATGCTGAAAAGTGGAAAAGGTATTGTTCTTGGATTCTGTCTAAAGGTAAGGACACAGATCTGCCATCCTTATCTCTTATCCTGGATTACCTAGCAGAACTACTGCACAGAGGCCTATCTTTCTCCTCAATTAAGATCCATGCCTCTGCCTTTTTGGCTCATTACAATACTAAGCCACCTCTATTCTCTCACACTCAGAGCATCAAACAGTTCCCGAGAGAAGCAAACAACTTAAGGCCACCAAGGAGAGCACCCACCCCTTCTTGGGACCTTAACTTTGTACTGGAGAAGCTCACATTTCCCCCTTTTGAACCTGCTGCTTCAGCAGAGTTAAAATTCCTCTCTTGGAAAACAGCCTTGCTTCTAGACATCACTTCAGCTAGAAGAGTGTCTGAGCTACAAGCACTGATGGCTGTGGAACCCTTCATTATTTTCCATGCTGACAGGGTCTCCCTCAGGACCAACCCTTCCTTTATGCCTAAAGTGGTGTCCAGTGTGGCTCTCAACCAATCCATCCATTTGACAACCTTCTTCCCTAATCCTCAAAATAAAGGGGAAAGGATCCTGCACTCTTTGGACGTGCACAGACAGCTCAGGTTCTACCTTGATAGGACTAAGCCTTTCAGAAAATCTGACCAGCTCCTAGTCAGCTTTGCAACAGGGGCAGAGGGCAAGGCCATTTCGAAACAAACCATTTCCAAATGGATAGCATACTGCATCCATTTTTGCTACAGGCACCATGGAAAACCAACCCATCAGGCAGTCATAATGCATTCCACTAGGGCTACATCTACCTCTAATGCATTTCTCATAGGAGTCCCTACCAGGGACATACTGGAAGTTGCTACCTGGAGTTCTGTACGCACACCTTCACCAAGTATTACCACCTGCCTATCTTTTCCAAATCCAGGGCAGGATTTGCTATAGCAGTCCTGCAAGGCCTACTAGCCAGCCCTAACTCTTCTTGACTGCCTCCACCCTTCCTCAGCTTTGGGAATGAACCCAAGTGTGATGAATGCAGCAGTGAAACATGAAGAACATAGTACAGTTGTGTACTCTTACCATAAATGTAGATGTTCGAGCGTATTCACTGTTGCAGTCCTGGTTTCCCTCCCTCCAGCCCCCTGGTTTTCACTATATCTTTATCTCTCCTCTCTATGGCTATTCCTACTGGTATTGGTATTTACTTTTTACTGGTGGTGTTTTTCCCACCATATACTAGCTTCCTATTTGGGGGGTCCTGATATTTGGGGGCAAGAAAAACTGATGTAATGGTGTTGGCTGCCTCTTTTTATATCCCTGATGACCTGACGTCATGGAAGAAGGGACACTATCTGACACAGAAATACTAAGTCACTGGCATTCGGGCTGACTGAGGGCTACCTGCAGGCAGATAATCCAAGTGTGATGACTGCAACAGTGAATACATTTGAACATCTACATTTATGGTAAGTGTACACAGCTGTACTTGACCTCTGAGTATTTCCCTATGGTTACTATTCTCCATTTTCCTTACTTTCTTAGGTTCTCTCTAATTATATAATGAACAGGGTTATTACTTTGCTGTTATGAACCTCTTATGTGAGGTGCAGCTTGCAGCACAACATTGAATACATGAGCATGCATAAACTCAGCTGCACTAGCCAGCATTCACTGTGATGTCTTTCACATTGGTCGCAAACTCTACTGTAGCTATGCATCAACCATAGAGCAGCCTAGCACAGTTTTTCAAATTAGCACCATGTCTGTCGTTTATTATGTGGCCCTTTACTTAGACTGCTGGTGATATGTGTGACTCTTTTATGCAGCAGCCTCCTCAAAAATTAGTGAATCTCTGCCACTGTCTTATGACTCAGAAAAGCCTTTTCCTTACCTAACAAGTCATGCAATTTCAGAATAAAAAGAAGTGGCATAACATCCATCAGTCTCATGATGACATGAATGCGGAAATATCTTCCTTGTTGTACATTACCTTTGCATGTTAAAATGCATCTGACATACAAAACAAAGGTTGAGAATTGATATATGGAGAAATTTAGTACTCTTTCTATGCAGTGCTCCCTTTGAGATCAATGGTTATGAAATCTATGATCTGCATAATGTAATCCAGTTTAAGTATTTCTTTCCAGTATGAAAATCAGCTGTAGAAATAAATTCTCTTGATGTGTTTTCAAACTGCTTCCTTAAGGTGGCAGGCTTGTACTAAATTTTAGTTAAATTGCTTTCAATAGTAACTCTTCTACAATAAAAACTGATATTTCTGACTGCATAAAAGTGAGTATAAAACCATTATATTTAACATCTTGGCACACTTCAAACTGAAATGAAAAGTGAATTTATAGGCCTGTTTTACTTAAAAGTCAAAAGTAATAGACATAAAGGCCACATTTCAAATGCCACATTTTGACAATAAAGTATTTTACATCAAAACAGTAGTACTTTACATACTGGAAAGAAGTAAAGTTGACTTTGAAAAAGTATAAATTTAACAGCCATGTTTTTAGTGTATTTTGGATAGTTTTGGACAACTGGTATGTATACTAGCCATGTCAATGATATTACTAAGTATACATGTTAAATAAAAAGGGAAAAAGGACTTCAGAATACAAGAAAAGTTCTAGATTTTACGCTGTTAGTGTCATTTTTTTTCTAGAAAGTCATGTAGTAATTGTAATATTACATGCACATAGTTAAGTAATAAAGCTTTGGATTTGTATTTTTGGGACGGATAATCACTGGATGGTAATGATGATGGCCTAAATTAATGCTGACAATACTTACATCAGGTGATCCCTTGTCCTGTGGATGGACTAAGGTAATACTGACAATATTTACATCAGGTGACCTCTTTTCCTGTGGATTGCCTAAGGTAATACTGATAATATTTACATCAGGTGACCCCTTGTCCTGTCAATTGCCTAAGGTAATACTGTCAATACTTACATCAGGAGACCCCTTGTCCTATGGATGGCCAAAAGTAATACTAACAATACTTACATCAAGTGACCCCTTGTCTTGGGGATGGCCTAAGGTAATACTGACAATACTTACATCAGGTGACCTCCTGTCCTGTCGATGGCCTAAGGTAATACTGAAAATACTTACATCAGGTGACCCCTTGTCTTGTGAATGGCCTAAGGTAATACTGACAATACTTATATCAGCTGACCCCGTGTCCTATGACATGCTGTAGAACAGGCCTTTACTGCTGAGGCAACTCAGTGCAAAGAACAAACACTTTCTATAATTGTAATTTGTCTTGCCATATTTTCTACTGTTTTCAGGGAAGTAGTTATCAAAGAAAATCTTGTCTAACTGTCTTTATAACACAAGCTTTAGGCTGTATGGTAGGCAACCTACAAATTTTAGCAAGTTAGCTGATAAAAATATTGTTATGACATTGCAGAGATAAAATCTTCAGTAGCAAGTGGGGGGACAGAAATAAAGGAGTCTGTCATTTTAGGACTATAATGGTGTAATAATTAAGGGACATGAAAGCAAGCATAGTGACTGCAGGGTAAGCATAACTAAGCCTCCACAGTATATATATATATATATATATATATATATATATATATATATATATATATATATATATATATTGTAGAGGCTATATATATATATATATATATATATATATATATATATATATATATATATATATATATATATATATATATATATATATATATATATATATATATATATATATATATGTGTATATATATATATATATATATATATATATATATATATATATATATATATATATACACATATATATATATATATATATATATATATATATATATATATATATATATATATAGATTTTTTTTTTTTTTTTTGCTTCAGATAAAGTCTACAGATTAAAATGAATCTTTATCTTGAGATTCCCCTACATGTTAATATTCTTTACCACTTCTTTTTAAAGTCTGTGCCATGCATTTAGAGCTTTTCCTCAAATAATTGTTAATGAACCAAAATCATGCATGCTAGATTTTGCGGTAACAGGAACAACGCAGGATTTTATTTTATTTGGACTGTTGCCTGCTTTTGAGCTGTCAGTACTTGTAAAGAAATTTATCAGAACTGAGAAGGAAATAGATCACACATATTTAAAACATCCTTATGAATAATTAATTAAGGAAACATTACTATACAAAAACATTTTCTATTAAACATCTTTTAAAAAAACTTCCATACAAAGTATCTATAGGTATTAATAAATATGCAAGTATGTAAAAAATATAAACAAATGTTTTAAAATTCCCCTACTACTCCAAAAATGATTAGTACAGTCACTTGTAACTACTTATAAAGGCAATCACTGACTAAAATGTTTTACTGCATTATAACATACTTTTGTTGAATATTACAATCTGTAAGTGTGTTAATACCACTACTTCTGTTGAAATAAAAGTCACAGTTTTGCAGCCCTAAGCTTCAACACTGGAAGAACTGAAACATTTCTTTCAAACATAGGGACAAATAATTAATTTGAACTGCCAAAACAATTCCTTATATTCCAGTTTGGTTTCCCAGCTGTCTATCCTGGAGTTTATCATTGTTTGCTCACAGACATCAAAAAGAAACTTTTTAAATCCACCGCACCCCTCAGTGAGTTTGTGTAAAGCACTATTCATGATTTTTCTCTGGCTGTCGTAAACTTATTTGTAGATGCTTTTTTAAGAGTTTTTTCAGTTTTACCAATATAAAATGCTGGACAACCAGAACAATTTGCAACGTATACCACAACCTATACTTAGGCAATTATCACTCTGTAGATTAACAGTTGTATCCTGCCCTTACCCCATTTTTAATTTATCACCTTCCAAGATGTACTGATTTTGCTTACAACAACTACATTTTGCAGTGCCTTTGTTTACCCTGTCATTAGTGGTTGGTGTATTTTCGTCCTCCAAGATAGCTTTGAAGTTGTTGGCTGTCTTATAAACAAAATTGGATTGTTTGCCCAGAAAGTCTTGTGTCATTGTATTTATTTTTAAAATATTCCAGTCTGGCAGTGAGACACATATGCCACCTGCTTCTTAACCTCTTTCCATATTCTTGGAAACCCTTTCATATTTACAATGGGTAAATCCAAGTTTTCAGTGAAAATTCAAGTGAGTGCATTGGTTTTACATTTATTTGACCATGAAATAAATAAAGATCAGATTAAATTGTTGGACAGTATGCATATTTTTCCAAGCTAGCTATTGATATAGTAATTACATTTCTAGATTTGTCACATATTACATATTATAAAAAGCAGGGTTACCACTTGCCCCTTTTTAGGCAGTTGTGTCATGTGAAAAATAAAACCTAAAAAAATGCAAATGTCCTGAGTTTTCATTAATAGTTGTATAAAACTGTTATTTTGTATCTGAAATGCCTTAATGTTATATGAAGTATGGTAAGCAATTAAAGTGCTACAAGAATGAACTTTTATTTCGGCAAAAAAGTGAAGTCTTGTCCTTTGCACAAGCCATGGGTATGCTTTGTCCTGCAAAATTTCACATTTCTACAAAAAAATGTCCCACTTTAGGCATTTGAAAAGGTGGAAACCTTAATGCAAAGACACTGGAACACAGATGTGATGTAATATCTTTTATTGGGCCAACACAGGTTTTGCAATTGCTCAGGTTTTCCAGCTGTCATGAGCACTTTGCCATAACTATTAAGTTACTGATGTTAAATGCAATGCTTAAATATCCAATTTTGCCTAGAAAGGGAAGTGCGTCATTTATTTCCAATTGGCTAAAAAAAGAAATCTTTAAAAATACTAGTGTGGGTGGAACTCAGCTCATACCACACCTCAGAGACAGACACTGTGCATGGGCTGAGTGTGTGTGTGTGTGTGTGTGTGTGTGTGTGTGTGTGTGTGTGTGTGTGTGTGTGTGTGTGTGTGTGTGTGCGTGTGTGTGTGTGCGTTTGTGCATGTGTGTGTGAGAGCATGCATGTGTGTGCAAGCGCGCGCATATGTGTGTGTGTGTGTGTGTGTGTGTGTGTGTGTGTGTGTGTGTGTGTGTGTGTGTGTGTGTGTGTGAGAGACAGTGAGGAGGAGAGAGAGAGCGAAAGAATGGTATTGTTATGTCAGTCTAAGGTTCTGAAGAACAGCAGAACTGGAAAAAGTTTTTGTTATACTGTTAAAACCATCTGAACATTAAGGCCTTATTGACTGTTAGGTTTGAGGTTACAACTATTCTGACCAGAATATTGCCTTAAGTGAAAGTAACTATTCTCTTGTTATGAATAATGTAGGTGCCAAAACATAGACCCCAGTAATCTTAAATGTTAAAAATCAAGTGCAAAGTTTTTTTTTTTACCATTTCATTTTATCATTATGCTGTCATCTTGTCAAGTGGGTTTTCTTATTCTACACTTAGTTGTTACTTTAGTTACTTCAGTAGACTTATATTTATTAAGTTTAATAAACTGCTGTTTCTGTTTACTACATGCTGAGCAACTGTCCAATTGCATCCTGATTGCATGTCTTCCAGCCCCACCTTATAATGCTGTATTAGAGGGAGAAACCATTAGGGTTGCATGTGTTCTGTAGTCTGCAGAAAATTTTGGTATGAAGTAACTAGACTGCAGCACAACTAGGTTGAACAATCAGACAATACATCAATAAATAAACACAGTTATATTCAAGTGGAAGGTAAAAAAAGTAAGATAGAACACAATAAGAGTCTTAATAAGGTGTATAGTGCTTGGTAAACAGAGCAATAAAACAGATGTAAAACTAAGAAATCATTGTCCACCAATAGATTTTAGGGAGAAAACTACTAATGTTTGAATCATCTGCTAATAGATTTTAGGGAGAAAACTACTGATATTTGAATCATCTCAATGGCAGAACCACTGTACAGTGTGTTTGCATGTAATACCACAAGGAATTAGAAAACATTTAGAATAATTTGTACTCTGTGTAAATGAAGGTGCAGTAAAGTGAGCATTCCATAGTGGAGAGGAGGATAATGGAGCTAGTCAAGGACAGTCAGGTTAGCTGGTTCAAATGGAGCAAGTGTTAGCTTCCCTAACACAAAATTAAGATCCCAAAGAGGGGCCACCGGTTTACTTGGAGGCCTCTTGTGAAAAACGCTTTTCCAAAACATTTTGACATGAGACTGCATTGAAAGAGGAGGAACCATGGGCAGACATGCTGAAATGGCCAATACACACATACACACATACATACATACAAATATTTCAAGCACAGGCATTATGTCCTTCTAGCCTCCCAATATACCAAAACACTTGTTCCCATAAAAAGTGTCCAGGGTCTTCTCAAAAATATCTCATCTAGTACTTGCTTTGATGTAATTTGGTAGTATGTTCCATGTATCAGCTGCTCTCTCAGAGAACCAATTAGTACACTTCTCATTTTTATAGAATCTGTTTTTCAATTTCTCCAAGTCTTTTGGGTTTCTAATACCATGACGGGAATGGACCCCATTCCTAAGTCAAAATAAGATTAAAATTCATGAAATTAGTATGTTTCAATCTTTGATGTTAGCCAACAGTGCTCTTTGCAGCAACCACAATGTGCCCAGTAATGACTCCTTCTGCAATTTGCATGTATTGGTAACATATCCAAGTATGACTGTAAATTATTTTTTATAAGACCTGTTGCCCCTACTCCTACTGGAACTGTCTGGGTATCCATCTTCCACATTGCCCTTGTTCCTGCCTGAAATTCCTGATATTTTATGACTTTGTGTTTCTCTGTATGCAAGACACAGTAGTCAGTGGGTGTAGTGATTTCAATGATCAATGCTACTTTTGCCTTCTTCTCATGGACCATTATATCTGGTTTTCTCCCATCTATTTTTTGAACTGTTGGTAATGGGTGATCCCATGTGATGTAAACATCACCACTTTATATGATGCTTTGTGGCTCATGTTTCCAGTGTTTTCAGGTATTTAAATATTATAATGTTTGCACAATCCCCAAATGCAACACTCTTGTTACATTATTATGCCTTTTGATAAACAGTCTTTCTGCCATTAGTATGTCACAACCAGCAGGTGTGCAACTTTTATATACTGTAGGTTGTCTGATGATTCTCTGCTACTGTTTGATAACCCCAAACATTCCCAGAAGTAGCTGTCTTTAAATACAATGTATACCTGAATTAGAACTCCTCTTAAATATCTATAAGAAACACTGCACAAGTTCAGATATTTTAGTCTTTCATAATAACTTAAATGTTCACATCCATGGATGCCCTTTGTATATTTCCGCTGTACTCTTTCCAGTTTACTCATGCTTGTTTTCCTATAAAGTTTCCATATTGTTATTCCATACTCAGGTTTGGGTCTAATGTATCTAACACACAATGACTTCATCATTTCTGTTCCCCTAGGCTATCTTTATAAACTATCTTTAACCAATTGGTTGATATGATTAGAAACATTCAGAAATGGATCTGCCCATATACCCAGGTTTACAGTTTCAATCACTGTGTGCTGTTTTAAATATTCATCTTTCAATTTATATCTCAAAATCTCAAAAGTATTTATCAGCATATTATTCTCCTGTGCCCAAATGGTCAATTAAGTCAAGTTCTTTTGCAGACATGCCTTGTTTGTAACGTGTAATCAGTTTACCCAGTTTCAGGTCATCTGCATCTAGACGGTAGAACATCTCAGGTGAAAAAGTTAGGTCTGAAAGATACAATCTAAACAAGTTATGGCCTAGGATAGAGCCCTGTGGGACATGCCTCTCAGCTGTATGGATTTTCACAGAATGTCTAGATTTTGCCTAAAATTTTTGGGCTATTCCTCATAAAATGTGTGGTTTTGTGGCAAATCACTGGGATGATCCAAGGACTGAACTCCCTAAATAATAACATACATTTGAGTTTCAGACTTCATATCCTTCAGAAAATGTATGCTAACACAAACTATGTTACTGTAGCAACTTTCTAAGTTTATAAAAGCAATGTTTAAAATATGTCCCTCTTTTTGGGCCTTTGTCCCCCCATTTTGTCAGGCTTTGTCCATATTTCTTGCACTAAGAGATTGAGAGGTATGCTCTGAGACACCCTGACTGTAACAAATAATTTTACCTGTCCAATTGCTGTATGATACTTGCCATGTCCCATTTGTAAGCCATGCAGCTATCCATCTTATCAAGAGTACATTCATATGTAGTTATTCTAATTTATTGATTAGTGTTTTGTGTATGACCCTGTCAAATGCTGCAGTTAAAATCTGTATAAATTACATTGCGGCACAATTTTTCATTCATAGCTGTTATTATATTGTTATAGAGCATCATGTTACAGGTGGTAATAGATATGTTTTCAACATATGCACAGTGATATATGGTTTCAAGTCCCAACCTATCCAGTTCTGACAATAACTTATCCAATATTACATTCTCCATTATTTTTCCACAGCATGAAAGTAGACTTAAGGGACTATATGACTTTGGGTTTATCCTACTCCCCTTTCCCTTAAAGGCAGATTTAATAAGCACTTTTGCAATCTTTTTTATATGACCTAGTAAATAATAAGTATAATGGTAATATAATTTCTTTCTGAAGTGATCTTAGATAATTTTTACTAATTCCATCTCCTCCCTGTGCTTTGTTTGGTTCCAGTTTGTGCAGTTCTTTTTCAATATAATCTAATTTGATTTCAGTATTTGAGGATGTCACTAGGATGACTTATCAGGTCTATATCACTTCATTGAAGTATTATTTAATTGAATATATGTTTGTTGAACCTTTTTGAGTGAGCTCCTGTTTGCCAAGGTCTTCTATTGTCGAATTTCATTTTATCGAATTGCTTTTGTTGGGCAAAACATGGAATGGAATATCTGCAGTAGCAAGTTCTGCCCAATTCCTGCCCACCATTCAACAATCAGTGAAAGTTAATGAATATTCATACTGCTGGTGGCATGAAGATTCATAACCTATTTCTAATGTACCCTTTTTTTCAACATAGTGCAATCTCGGAGTTGGTATATTTAATTTGTGGGGGTGTGGGGGGTGCAGGATGGCACAGCCCCCCCTACAAAAGTGAAGGCCTTTCATTAAGGTTTGTTAAGTGTTTTTTAATGTTTTAAATATAGAGTTTAGTGGTTGAATGCTTCAAGGTTCCATATTTGATAACTGATGTTAAACGTTACATACTTTTCAGGTGGCCAACAAAAAAAATTTGATTAAATGTAATTCACTAAATATAGCATTTGACAGATAGGTGTTTTGCTGAAAAGCACTCGACAAACAGGTATTCGATTAAATAATACTTTGATGGAGTGATATAGACCTGACTTATCACCTCCTTTGTGGAGCCAAACTGTTTTGAATACGATTTTGTAAATATATCTAAAATTTGTTGTGTCTGAGAATAAATTTTGGAATCTACACACAGTTTATCAATTTGTATCCCCCGGATTCATGAAGCTCGGCGTAAGGCCGGTGTAAGGCTTGCGCCGGCCGTGCGGCGTATATATGGAGTAGTAGTGCCATATGCATATTAATGAAGGTGTAGTCTGCCTGCAGTAATAATCGCACCTACCAGTGTCCGTGGAGACTGAAACGTATACAAAGCATGCAAGATAGCACCTGCGAACAGAAAATGAAGAAGCAAACACAAATGCATGATAGGGAATAACAGGTCCCTACCCTTGAACAAATGACAGAAAAAACGTGTGCCCATAGTCCAACGTAGGGCTGATAGCTATACCATGTGGAAGTGAAACATATCATATGCTAGGGCGCCACCAGGAGGTACGTCCAGCCCAATGGAGAGGGTCACCAGCTGACCCATAATGTGAGGGAGGGTACATAGCTGTGCAGATGTGTCCATAACAAAATACACGAGGAGAGATGTAGATATATATAGTGACTGTATGTCCGAATCATATCCCACAAGGGATGTAATAGTCACATACAAAAAGTATGTCTGTATCCCACATAACAAATGTGATAGGGAATAGAATACACATGTAAACGAATCAGGAGCATAGAAACAGCTACAACAATAAGGACACATGTAGGCCGAAAGGAACAGTATGACCCGTACCATCGACTAAGAATACCACCTGTCCCACGTTGTGAGCGAAAGTACCGCTGTGGCCAGATGTGTCCTGACACAAGCTTGTAAACATGGCAAATGTGCATAGATTATAGGACATAATTATCCCTCAGACATCATGTAATAGTGGCATTAAACAGTTGTTCTCCACACGTATTTTACATAAATGTCATAAGAAAAAGAATAAGCCACCAAAATGCTACAAGACTAAAGCTTAGATATAGGCAAGAGTTGTAAGTTCTATCTACCGAACTGACCGTGGGTATGTGTCGGCGTGTAAAATGTGTTGTGTCCACCACAAATGTTACATTGTGGCCAATTGAAAAGGTGGAAACAGTACTGTAGACTGTGGAGAGGCATTGTCCACAACAGTCGGATATATGGAAGGAATAGCATGGACATAGGAAAAGGTGCCATCCCCCCAATGAGTACAACAGGTCTGCAAAACCAGGGAGTCATCGGTAGAAGCCAAACTAGTATGTGACACAGCCGAATGGGTAGTACCCAGGTATACCAACTAAGTAATGAAAGTGAAGTATGGGCGTGTACCTATGTGTGTGAGGTATAGCACATGGGAAGCAAACATGGCAGGGTAGTCCACACAACCATAAAGGTACCCGTCACCTGTAGGGCAGTCAATGTGCTACTCTGGCCGTGTCATGGCCCAACAACAAAAGTAGTGAGCTATCAGATGTGAGTAATTTGCATGTGAGGGGTGGATGGGTAATGGTAAAACCCGCAAAGGCGATACTGTGTCGTATGCAGAAAAGGTGAACCAGAGGTATAGGAGGGGGCAGCGGGTGAAGTGGACATAAACACAAACACATGGAGAAACAGCTGCAAGACAAGCAGACAGGCCATAGTGTAGAACACAATCCCACAAACATATGTATCATGTAAATGTGTGATCAAAATGTATAGATATGTCACCGTCACATCCCACCCACAGGTTGGTCCTGATGGAACTGGCCATAACAAATGCAACACACCTGGCTGCATAATGGGCTACCCAGCATACCCTCCACATCACACAATCCACCCCCGTAACAGAATGTCCACCAAATCCACCCGTACGTGGCCCACTGGTTCGTTGCAGACACAGCTACACATACCGACCCCTACTCATATGTAGTAGGTATTGTCACCCTAGGCAGTGTCAGGATAGCAAACCATATATTCCCTGCATGTTAAACCCCCTGCACATTTTCATAAAGCCAAAATACATTTCGATATAGTTTTTGTGTGGAATGGTCCAATTTCTGGAATATCCCTTAAGGGATAAGTAACCTGAGTTAATAGTAGAATGGGTATGACGACAAGATGTCCAATCCTGTAGATATCTGGACACAAGTCAGGATGTGAAGTAGAGGTCCAAGACACTGTCCAGACCTGAGTGGTCATGCATAACCTAGTACCCAGGATAAAACACCTTCCCGTGACGCACGTGTCCCCACACAAATATGCGGGAGAATATATTGCACACTCGCATAGTGGCAAACGGCAGAAGGGTGACGAAGACACCCGACATTAACAGGATAACCCTGATGAAGTGTGAGGGATACCTAGTGTGTGCTGGCGTGACTGACCATATCTAACAACCTGTGTGAGCTAGATATCTGGACAGAGCCGTGAATACAAGTGAGACAAAGGTACAACAGCAGGTACAATATGCAAAGATAGCTGTTAGAAGTTATTCATATATGTGCAGTCTGGGTACCCGGGAAGTCCACTGGGTGAAGAAGTGCCCAGTAACAGCAGAGGCCTGGGTAGAAAAGCTCCACAAGCAATACAAGGAAATAAAGGCTACATAATGTTAAAGGTAAAATACAAGAGTAAAAGGCATACAGTCAGGAAATACACATGCATAAAATGTGCATAATAAGACAGTGCAAATCCAGAGTTTTCTAGTGGTAATACAGAAATTTACAACAATGACATACTTGGAGTCAAGTGAGTGTCAGCTAAGTCTGGTTAAGCTGGAGGGTAGAGAGGAGCAGGAGTATGGAGAGCTCAGAGGAGTGAGATCCCTAGAATGTATAACAGGTGCAAGCAGGAATATATCCATGTGGATGGATAAACATAGATATATCATAGAATGACAGATTGCACAATGGCATTAATGTCCGGAGTATGAAGTCTGAAACTCAACTGTCTGCCAGCATGTCCCGACATCTGTCTCTAATGCCGAGCTACTGCTGTGCCAGAACACAACAGGGTATTACAGAGGTTCATACCATATCACTCAACTGTCCAGATATTCGCAGAATGACCAGAGTATTGGCTCATGTTGTTGTGTGCCTCCGACTATCTGCGTCTGTCCAGTAAATAGGTGTGGATTGACTTCACGAAATAATGAGGATTAAGTATAACACTCCACATCCCGCAGAAGAGTCATGATAATGCAAAACCTAGTATTCTATCAACGTTATAAGCTTGTAAGGAAACTAGTTAAAATGTGTCCCTCTTACTCTCCCCATCATGTAGGGTTTGCGCAGATTTGTTGCTCAAAGAGGTTGAGAGGTATGGTCCATACATATGTACAGTAACAACCCATGACATTTGGGTAATGTACAACTGCATACCTGTAGTCACATCATGTCCAAGAAAATAATCCCCGTATGAATGAATACAGGTAATAGTCAAATGGGAATGGGACCCCCCCCCTCACCGTGGAGTATGGACCATAACAACCTCACCCATAATATGTACAGCCAACAGAATAAGCTCCTGATAGGTGCTCAAACACATGTGTCTATAAATACAGGTAAAATGTTCATAATAGGGAGAAGCTCCCTGTCCACATGCTTCATCTGACATTTGAACTCGGCCAGGGAAGTTCCGTTCACCAGCAGTAGGCAATAGGGAATGTGTAATATCTCACAGCAGGGGAATGGATGCCTGTGTTGTAAGTGAAGCGGTGAGGCATATGTTGATGTAGCTAAGTACTATGGGTATGCATATCAATGAGGCGGAACAGCAACAGAATACTGTTTCCGGCATCCGTCCAACGTGAATGCAGTCCCAGTTGACCTACGACCACTGCAGATATCCCTGTAAAGTTTAATGAATGCGTTTGTGCTGCACACACAGTTAAATACATAAAGGTGAACCATGTGTTTCACACCAGTCCATAAACCAGACTACAGATATGTAAGTGTTACGGTCAGAAGTATGAAAGGCCGCGCAAGCACACATATCTTTTAAACAGATGTAACCCACAACATGTATATGCAAGTGCGCCTGTGCGTGTGTGATCTGCTCACAGCATAGTAAATGAATGCTGTTTCCCCCACGTTATATATACATGGCTCAAACCTGTTAACTCCGTAAAGTATGAAACCGGACAAAGCCATGCAAACTACTGGTACAAATAGGGACAATCCCCAGATATGTGCCAGAACAAACATAGAAAGTGGAAAGAATAACGGGTGTGTCAGTAGCATGGATTCTCTGAAGGGTATGCAGTCATAACCTGAACTGCTTGCCAGTATTTCCCAATGTAAGTCTTTAATGAAATGCCACTAAATTGACAGATAGACACAAGGTTATGAAAAACACACCGAAGATAAAGAGGCAGCCAGCTGTACATTCTGCGACAACCTGTACAGTGGAAAGGTATGGTATGGATATAGATATATGTGTATACACATAATCCACAGACGTAAACCAAAGCAAATTATGAAATGAGGACTGTACATGTATATATGTATACACAACAAACATATGTCCCATAGATATGACATATGTACATAAATAGGCCACGGCATAGCTATTATGGGTAGACAAACAGACATGCATGAAAGGTGAATAAACTGCTGCTTTCCAAACCATTGGCCAGAAAGTGACAGTCCGGCAAGTTCTACACTTTAAACATGAATATAGGTGTCCATTGCAGGACCACAAAAATTGATCCATATGTAGTGTCAACCGTCACTGACGCAAAAGAAGTGACCTCAGCAAATACGATATAGCTGTACATGCAACAGTAGCAGGTGCAAGGGTAATAACACATGTGTCGATAGAATGTATGACGTACGAACTGATATCTGGAGAGTGAGGAGTACTTATAAGTGTCTCCACACTTTAGTACCGCTCACATTAAACATGTGTAATGGGTACTGTGGAGGGGTGTCAGGTATGGGAATCATGGGTATGCAGAAATGAGCCTAGGTGTTGTTTGGCACAGATTTATTAGGTCCGCCCTGTGGGAGTGATGTGGGTATAGCACACGCCTATATTCTCAATAATGGGGCAAACCATCCACTGGATATTGAGTAAACCATTGTGGGAATATGCAGGGCCCTATATCAGTGTAATGTAGGCGATTATCATGGATGGACATGCGTACGACCAAGATGGTAACCATACCTGGCAAACTGTCAGAATAAGACAGCTGCACTAAGGCATAGTACATGAAATACAAATAGGGAATATATTAGATATACCCCAGACAAAGTCAGAACATTGATAGAATACTGGCGTAGTCAGGAATACGAATGTTATGAGTGTTACTAATCATGACATAGAAATGTCAGTCACTATTATCTAACCGCACAGTTCATAATGCCTTGCCAGTAATTTACCAGAAAGACACATTATTATGACAAATGCAACAAGAGCAAAGGTCAAACGTCCGGGCGTTTACCCATAATGTGTACAGGTGAGAGGTATGAAGGTAACCTGTCCAAAATACATGTACAGAACTAGTGATACTAGGTGGACAGGTGAGAAGAAAGACGTCAGGACAAATGACAAAACATGTACAAGTCATAAGCATGTACTTCGACAAATGTGAATGACAACGTATGCCCTGTGAAAGTCAATGTGGAAGGTTAATAGACTCAAAAGAAATGTGTCCCTCAGGGTGTCATGCAGTGTCACCGTTACAATGTCCAGTCCCCCATACTCGTACGTGAGCTCTGCCACTGAAGGAAAGCGCAAATACCAGCATACACATAAGGTACATGATAGAATAATTAGTGTGGATAAGCACCTGTTGGCCTTTGTGAGGAATACAACCCTCTGGGTGGGTGTGTCCTGCAATATAAATGTAATGGCATCTGGCCTGTGATGCCGCCATACAGTGTGTGTATTGGTGTCAGAAAATTGATATCTTGTATCAGACACATACTCCGCAACTGTACAGATTTACGCAGAATGTGCAGAGTTTTGCCTCATATGTTTGGTGTGTTCCTCTTAAAATCAGTACCATTCTGGCAAATTCCTGAGAACTGAAGTCATTAAATAATGACAAACATGTGAGTTTAAGACACCAAATCCATCAGAAAAGTCATACTAATGCAAAACCTATTATTGTGTCAACTATCTACGTTTGTAAGAGCAATATTTAAATTCTGCCCCTATGTGTCCCACTATCAATTAAGGCTTTGTCCAGATGTTTGCTCTAGGCAGTTGAGTGGTATGATCAGAAACAGATACATGTGTGAGGAAACAGCATTATCGACTGCAAGATAACTCAGAAGGTATGAAAAGCGCTGCAGTAGGACATTCAGTACTGTCCGCAGGTATGTGCTGACATGTCAAATGACACAGCAGTCTACATGAAGTACCTATAGGGCTGTCACCTTTACAAATGATGATAGTGGGACATACCCACAGCCATGCACACAGCACAAATAGACATACACACAGCAAATCTAGGCCATGATACATGAAGCCTCCAGCGTGTACGAGTAGAGTGAGAGTACAGCAAGGATAGATGTCTGCCAAGCTATACAGCAAACACCTGTAAGGGCATGTAACACCGCCCGTGACACAAACGTTGCACGGACAATGTTGGGATTTGCAACATACCCCATTGGTATGTGAAAGCTATGCAAATATGCGATACATGAAACAGTCAGCTGTCCATGCAAGAGCAGAGTTATGTGCAGAAATTATATATATATATATATATATATATATATATATATATATATATATATATATATATATATATGTAGATACAGACATACACACACAGACACACACACACACACACATGGCAGGGTTGTGAGCAGAACACGAACGTAACCACTGTACCACACAACAGCATTACGCAGTGACAGAACGTGCAACCGTGATTAGTAGATCACGGCAATCACACAGGCATATGTCTAGCCTGTAGACAGCAGCATCAAAGGCAAAGACGCCGCACAGATGTTATGGTGAGTGAATACTGTAAAAGCAATGTACTGTTGTCATGCAGCTGGAAACACACACACACTCTTGGCAGAGCTGGGAGTCGAGCATGCACCTAACTACCCTATCACACTACAGCATGACGCATTTACAGAACGCGCTACCAAGATAACTAAACACAGCAGTCCCACAGGCATTCTTCTAGGTGCGTGTTGACATCCGCAAAGGCAAAGACGTCAGCAGGATATATCTGTGGTGTAAAGCATCTAAAAGCATAACCTGAGTCCACAGGCGGATGGGAGCATGCGCGCACACACACACACACACACACACACACACACACACACACACACACACACACACACACACACACACACACACACACACACTTGGCAGGACTGAGAGTCGAACATACACCTAACTACCCTATCACACTACAGCATGACGTATTTACAGAATGCGCTACTGAGGTTACTAAACACAGCAGTCCCACAGGCATTCTTCTAGGCGCGTGTCGACATCCGCAAAGGCAAAGACGTCAGCACGTTATATCTGTGGTGTGAAGCAT
The DNA here is from genome assembly GCF_019279795.1 of Protopterus annectens. NCBI lineage: Eukaryota > Metazoa > Chordata > Ceratodontiformes > Protopteridae > Protopterus > Protopterus annectens. The sequence goes on along the minus strand of NC_056744.1, from coordinate 1,312,363,516 downwards.
CTAAAAGCATAACCTGACTCCCCAGGTGGACGGGAGCATGCGCACACACACACACACACCCACACACCCACACACACTTGGCAGGGCTGGGTGTTGAACATACACCTAACTACCCTATCACACTACAGCATGACGCATTTACAGAACGTGCTACCGAGATTACTAAACACAGCAGTCCCACAGGCATTCTTCTAGGTGCGTGTCGACATCCACAAAGGCAAAGACGTCAGCAGGATATATCTGTGGTGTGAAGCATCTAAAAGCATAACCTGAGTCCCCAGGCGGACGGGAGCATGCACACACACACACACACACACACACACACACACACACACACACTTGGCAGGGCTGGGAATCGAACTTACACCTAACTACCCTATCACACTACAGCATGACACATTTACAGAATGTGCTACCGAGATTACTAAACACAGCAGTCCCACAGGCATTCTTCTAGGCACGTGTCAACATCCGCAAAGGCAAAGACGTCAGCAGGATATATCTGTGGTGTGAAGCGTCTAAAAGCATAACCTGAGTCCCCAGGTGGACGGGAGCATGCGCACACACACACTTGGCAGGGCTGGGAGTCGAACATACACCTAACTACCCTATCACACTATAGCATGATGCATTTACAGAACGAGCTACCGAGATTACTAAACACAGCAGTCCCATAGGCATTCTTCTAGGAGCGTGTCGACATCCGTAAAGGTAAAGACATCAGCAGGATATATCTGTGGTGTGAAGCGTCTACAAGCATAACCTGAGTCCCCAGGTGGACTGGAGCATGCACACACACACACACACACACACACACACACACACACACACACACACACACACACACACACACACACACACACACACACACACACACACACACACTTGGCAGGGCTGGGAGTCGAACATACACCTAACTACCCTATCACACTACAGCATGATGCATTTACAGAATGTGCTACCGAGATTACTAAACACAGCAGTCCCACAGGCATTCTTCTAGGTGCATGTCGACATCCGCAAAGGCAAAGACGTCAGCAGGATATATATGTGGTGTGAAGCATCTAAAAGCATAACCTGAGTCCCCAGGCGGACGGGAGCATGCACACACACACACACACACACACACACACACACACACACACACACACACACACACACACACACACACACACACACTTGGCAGGGCTGGGAGTCGAACATACACCTAACTACCCTATCACAGTACAGCATGATGCATTTACAGAATGCGCTACCGAGATTACTAAACACAGCAGTCCCACAGGCATTCTTCTAGGTGCGTGTTGACATCCGCAAAGGCAAAGACATCAGCAGGATATATCTGTGGTGTGAAGTGTCTAAAAGCATAACCTGAGTCCCTAGGTGGACGGGAGCATGCGCTCACACACACGCTTGGCAGGGCTGGGAATCAAACATACACCTAACTACCCTATCACACTACAGCATGACGCATTTACAGAACGCGCTACCAAGATTACTAAACACAGCAGTCCCACAGGCATTCTTCTAGGTGCGTGACGACATCCGCAAAGGCAAAGACGTCAGCAGGCTATATCTGTGGTGTGAAGCATCTAAAAGCATAACCTGAGTCCCCAGGTGGACGTGAGCATGCACACACACACACACACACACACACACACACACACTTGGCAGGGCTGGGAGTCGAACATACACCTAACTACCCTATCACAGTACAGCATGATGCATTTACAGAATGCGCTACCGAGATTACTAAACACAGCAGTCCCACAGGCATTCTTCTAGGTGCGTGTTGACATCCGCAAAGGCAAAGACATCAGCAGGATATATCTGTGGTGTGAAGTGTCTAAAAGCATAACCTGAGTCCCTAGGTGGACAGCAGCATGCGCTCACACACACGCTTGGCAGGGCTGGGAATCAAACATACACCTAACTACCCTATCACACTACAGCATGACACATTTACAGAATGTGCTACCGAGATTACTAAACACAGCAGTCCCACAGGCATTCTTCTAGGTGCGTGTTGACATCCGCAAAGGCAAAGATGTCAGCAGGATATATCCGTGGTGTGAAGTGTCTAAAAGCATAACCTGAGCCCCCAGGCGGACGGGAGCATGCACACACACAGACACACACACACACACACACACACACACACACACACACACACACACTTGGCAGGGCTGGGAGTTGAACATACACCTAACTACCCTATCACACTACAGCATGACGCATTTACAGAACGCGCTACCGAGATTACTAAACACAGCAGTCCCAAAGGCATTCTTCTAGGTGCGTGACGACATCCGCAAAGGCAAAGACGTCAGCAGGATATATCTGTGGTGTGAAGCATCTAAAAGCATAACCTGAGTCCCCAGGTGGACGTGAGCATGCACACACACACACACACACACACACACACACACACACACACACACACACACTTGGCAGGGCTGGGAGTCGAACATACACCTAACTACCCTATCACACTACAGCATGATGCATTTACAGAACACGCTACCAAGATTACTAAACACAGCACCCCCACAGGCATTCTTCTAGGCACGTGTCATCATCCGCAAATGCCAGGACGCTGGCAGGGATTGTATAGAGAGTGTACGATCAGACATAGTACTGTCCCACGGTAGACGTACACAAACACATGGCAGTGGTGTACTCGGGGCAACTATACATGTATGGAGCACTACAACAACAATACATAGACACAGTACGCACCACAGACAGTGCACCCTTCAAGATAGTCACCCAGTGTGTACTCGGTAGGCATCCATCCTGATGTTGAATACGGAAATCTGTTGCCTGGATGACCACCATGGCAATACAGGGTGTCAACGGCCATGCCCATGCACAGAGGAACATCACCGACACAAGGTGTCACTGGCCATGGCCGCACACCTGGTAATATACATCAGTTCAGACTGTACTGTGTGTCGATCTACACAATGGTGTACTGGGCATGCTCACACACTTAGCTGTTGCAAAGGGCCATCTTGCATGCAGATGGAGTGTAAACACGGAAGGTCTCAGTTTGGACTGTACTGTGTGTCCATCTACACAACTGCGTACATGGTCTGTACTGTGTGTCCATCTACACAACAGCATACTGGGCATGCTCACACACTTAGCTGTTGCAAAGGGCTGTCGTGCATGCAGATGGAGTGTACACACAGAAGGGCACAGTACAGAAGGGCACAGTGAGGTATAACTGTCCTCATGCACAGGGCGGTCACACACATGCAGTGACCTGTACACACTCAGCTGCCATCACAGCTGTTACAGGTGCAGGTCACACACGTACACACTGCAGTGTACACTGTAGCTGTCAAGTCATCACCATGTCGTCGGTGCAGCAATACACAGCCTTACAGTACCACAACACCATGTGACACATGACCACTGGGCTGTACAGAGGTGTACACCAGCTGTGCAGAGTACACATGTACCGACAGGGATACAACAGGTGTTATGCATTGCAACGATACCAGTATACATGAACAGGACAGCTCAAGACATACCACGGCCCTTACACAGCTGTGACACATGACTGTTGCTGTACACCAATGAACACACATCTGGATATGTCATACATGTGATTGTGTGGATGTGTGCATGGACTGCACACACACAACACATACATACATAGCATAGCCTTTGATGTACCCCGTGCATAACAGTGGCCTAAGCAATGCTACACATGCAAATGGAAGGTGGGTCCATGTCTGTTGAATGCTCACACTACAGGGGGTAGCAATGTTGACCGGGACACATACCCTTGTACTGGTCACCTGTGACACCCGTGATATCATACCACAGTCCATGTGTTATGTATGTCAACACACATGTCCAACAATAGCAATGCATACAAACATGGCAACAGGAGACACATGTAACATCTGTACTGTGCATGCAGCAACCATGCATGTGCAGTGGCCGATGTCCGTAACATAGTTGCACCTAACTACGACATGCAGTCTCAATGCAGCCCCATCATTGACACCTGTATATGGTGACATACAAACAGCACGTATGGAGAGATGTGTGTACATAAAGTGGTGAACCACCTGTGTAGATGTATGTGTGCAGGGGGTGGCTCACAGTTGTGTCACACACCATCCTATCATGCCATGTGCAAATAATACATGTCACTGTTACATGATGATGCTGACATAATGCATACACAGTGGTCAGGTGTTACCAACTAAATGTCACATGGCACCTGTAACACCTACAACCTCCCATGTGCATATAGCAGCACAATTGCCAGACATAGCGTTGGTACACATAATGCAATCAATACCGCTGCATGTCTATCAAACGTGTCATCATATGGCAAGTGTATCATTCCCAGCACTGCCATGTGTGTCCGAATGTGTGACCAGAGATGCCACATATTGTGGGGATTATGTCCCAGTTGTTACACATCCCTGTACACCGTTGTAGATATCTGTACATACGTCAGTGTGGGAAGCATGACGTCAGCCGGTGTGGTGCATCACACACGTCGGCTGTCCGTATACACTTGTGTGGTCACCACAGTGTGTGTGTGTGTGTATGTATGTATGTCTGGTGCTTGGTGTGAGGGTGTATGCTAATATACAGTGAGAAATGTTCACTAACCCCACGTGGTGACTAACCCGTAATGGTGATGCAGTGCACTACCCTGTTGATGCCATAAGTCCCAGCCATACTGGCTACCTGTGCATGTTCCTTCTCTGTGACACATCGTGTGGGTGCATAGTACTGTGAGGGTGATGACCACATAGGCAAGGGTTCCCACCTCAACACTATGGGGTGTGCATTATAGTGGTGTACACCCCATGAATGTGGCCATGTTCCCGTACTGTTACAGGGTCCTACTGCTACACAGTGTGGCCTCCAGCTACCAAGTGATACCTCACATCATCATTGGCCAGACCACTGTGTGCAACCCCTGCACCATGTCACCATACCTATAATGTGTCCTGCTATGTATGTCACATCTCTGTCCACTGTAGCCTGTGCCACTGACCACATGCGTCAGGTGCAGTATATGTGTGGACATCTGTGTCATGTTGGTGTTTCCAACAGTCAGGTTGAGGGTACATGTAGCATGCTGATATTGCCAGACGTGCCTGTGAGTAATCCACAGTTACACGTGGGGGACTGCAAACACTGCTACCTGTAGGCACATGCAAGTACACCATAGGAGGGATCCAGGGTATCACAACCAACATGGTGCTACAGATGTAACCGAGACACATACCGTGAACACATCACAATGCATGCTGCACCTGAACTACATGGTATGACCGCTGCATGTCGACAGTACACAACCTATGTCACATAGACATCTCTCAGTATTCACACACAACCACTGCAACATACACATCCCTCACTATGCATACACAGGTAATATTACATACACCTCTCACTATTCTGTTCAACCTGTGCATCAGAATATTTGAGCATATCCCTGCACCGATGGTGTGGATGACAGGGATGTGACACAGGCTTCATCATATGCACAGGGTGATATGTTTGCCAGGGGCATAGGCTGCACCAATGGATGACATCATGTGTGTGTGTAAGGGCTGGTGATTTGATTGGACATGTCTGTTCAGAATGCATGTGGATGTTGTGGAGCCCTACAGTTGTGTTTGCTGTGTGCGTGTATGTGTGTACACAGTTCTGCCATTTGTGAGGCCTACATGGGGTATAACTGACAGCTCCAGATTATACAGACCAGGTTGTACAGCTCACTGTGTCCGTCCACGGCCATGTGACCTGTGCCTGCCTGGGGTTGCATGGGCACTACCAGGTGGAGGTACAGAGTGGCTACTGTCCGACGACACATGTCTGCTGGAACCGTGTCCCCACTGAGAATGTCCAGGGCCACGTCCATGTGGCCTTCTGTGTCCTGGTGTGGACAGCACAGCGCCAGCTGCACTGCTACTGCTACCGGCAGTATGCGAGCGGGCATGTGAGGTGGCACGCTCACATTGACCTACACTAGGTGGTGTTGCAGGCCTACATCCACATGGCCTACGCCTCACTCCTACCAGATGTTCCAGCACAGACAGCTCACGCTCGCGGATTGCCATGCCACGGTCAAGGATTCCGACCATGTCACCCAATCGCCTATCCAGAACATCAGCAATCTGCTGTTGAGCATTTGCCAATGCCTGGATGTTGTCATTTAGTGTACGGATAGCAGCCCTCTGCAGCCTCTGCCCTTCTCTGTTCTGCCGTTCAGCACATGCCTGTGCCGCCATTACAGTCTGGAACATGCGTCTGGTGATACCAGCTGCTGCGCTCTGTCCTTCAGGTGCATGTCTGCCAGAGGTCCTTCTATGAGCAGCACTGGCCACATGCCTGTGTGGCACATCTGTAGTCATTACACTGACACCATGGTGTGTAGACACACCTTCTGTAGCCACCACACGTTCCTGTTCCACGCTAACAGACACTGACTGTCCTTCCTCTATGGCCACTGGTGATGTGGTATGTGTTGGCAGCAGAACTGTGTGCAGGGAAGAGGGGGACATAGCTGGGATGGTAACCATTGGCACAGATTCAGCCCCTGACAACCCTGCCTGTACCTCATGCATATGTTCATCACCGTTAGTATCTGTGGGGACACTAACATCAGATGGACCGCAGGAGGGTAACGCACCTACATCACCTGTGAATGCAAAGAAATACTGTAAAGTACAATAGACACAGACACAGACACACACAGACACAGACACACAGACACAGACACACAGACACACACACACACACACACACACAGACACACACACAGACACACACACAGACACACAGACACACACACACACACACACACACACACACACACACACACACACACACACACACACACACACACACACACACACACACACACCATGCATGTGATTTGACAGATGGCATGCAGCATGCCTGTGATACAGCAGAGGGCATGCAGCTCAGACATTAATAGTGTTAGTAAGCATACCTCCCTGGGGTGCACACTACAGCAAGCAGGTGTCATATCAGTTACCATGCAGTTCACACAATCATGGTAGTATGCATGCATCCCCGTGATACACCATGTGGCCCAGAACAGGATAACAGTACACATGGCTGACGTGACCTTGACATGTAATCTTCTGACATGTGCATTAACATGCATACATGTCTGACACAATGGTGTCCTGACACATGTACAGCATCATAATGGGCTTCACATTGCAGTGTTGTCTGTATGCCCTACAGATAGAATGCATGTTTAGCAAATGTGCATGAGCATGGGAGGGTAGTGTGAGACGTCTACATTGCTATACAGTGTGAAGTACAGACACTGTGCCATTGCATGGCATCATGAGGCATCTATATTGCTGTAGAATGCACAATATGTACACATTGCATAGCCATAACTGCATGCTATGACACAGTCATGATGTTCAACAGATCGTATATGGTAGACTTCAGTGACACCTCCAGTAGCTGTGCACAGGCTTTTAGGATGTCCAGTGTACCACATCAACTGTGTAATCGGTCAACTAAGGCTATAATTGGACCATGTGTGGACAATGTGCATCAGGGTGTATACACATCCCATCTACTGTGTGGCTACATGTCTCTGGCCATCCCCCATGGCCATGTGTGCACATGTGTTGGCCAAATGTGTGTGATGGCTATCTATCTCACATGTCTGTGTTGTCCAATATGACATACACCCATAGATGTCAGATATATCACAATCCACAGGGCTATGCAGACAACGGGTTGTATGTTTGGTATGTGGGGTATAGGTCATGCGATAGTGTGACAATATTGCAGACAGAACACTACGTGTCTGGGACATGTCAGGTGGCACATTACAATGTGTGCACCCAATGCAGGGGCATATGACACAATGGTGACACCTGTGGGCTGCCCATATCACAGCTCACTGTGTGGTACTGTGTGCATACCACACATGTTGTTCCAATGCATACTACATATGCCTCCATTGTAGAACACCACCACCATTGTATGCACAGCTGACCACACATGTCGCAATGACAAGTACTGTGGTTTCAAGTCGGTGTATAATTTCATTTGTATATATTGCACATGGGTGGCCTGTGTGAATGATGGGTGATGCGACCTGTATATCTTGACTGGAACAAACATCAAGTGTGCAAGTGTTAACTGGCCACATGGCAAATAGATCTACACTGTAACATGCCTGATACTGATGACAGTCTCACCTGCAACGGACTCATGTCTGTGCGGCACACCAGAGGTGCCTGTATAGTGGTGACACAGCAGTATGAACATTATCCATGACTGTATGACAGCCACAGGTTGCACTGTGCATGTTAACACATTCACCTGTGTAATAGCATATAGTATGCACATGTGTGCATACACAGAGTAGCATACTGTAGTATGCAGCATGTGTGTCCACATACCTTGCATATGTTGTTACTTTACATAATGTACAGTGACACATGCAACTAAATGGGATATAATAGCCATATGTGCAGTACTGACTTACCGGGCAACTCCAGGCTCATTGGTTGGGAGACACCCACCTCCACGATGGCAGCTAGTTTTTGTGGATGCTGTTCCCTGGGTGTCCCCATACTGGCCAGTAGCTCCTCGGTGTGTGTGAGTGGGGGCTGGGTTGGTGGCCCACCACCTGTTCCACCTTGTTCCCTGGTGATTGCAGTGGCAAGCTGTTTTGCATGTCATATCAAGTCCGTGCAGTGTCCGCGCACCTGCTGGCAGGTGCGGTTATGGCCACCCACATCGTTCACCCTCCTGCCTAGATCCTGCCACAGGTCATCCCACTGCTGGGCATGCTGTGGCACATGGCTGAACAACAAGTCATAGTTGTCATGGAGCTGTGGGATGAGGACATCATCCTCCTGGCGGCTGTATGCTGGAAGGCGTGTACAGGGCATTATCTGTAAGACATAATGATGGTGACAGGTCACAGTTTCAGAGATGTACAGAGATACTGCTGCACATACATTTCTATGACATCTACTACATCTGCACAGTTATCTTTGCAAAGCATCATGACACTGACATGACTGACGTGTTTGTGTCACACACACGTCACACCCATTATGCATTGGATATCATCACCATATATGTGTGTCACTTCATTACAGTGTTCATACTCCATGTGAATGCTGTCTTGCTGTGGGCATGTCTATTTGCCTGCATTTGTCTTCTTACCTATCTGCACATGCCTGGATGTGTCCACGGTAATGCTGTTGACCTTGATGCTGTGTATATGTCACATATCAACACAGACACAGCCGTAATGGACTTGAGCAGTGACAATGCACACATATGCATGGACACCTGTACATGCATGTGTTTTGCCATATACATCTACACAGCACTATACAACTGTTTAACATCCTGCCACGGATCACCTGTGTTGCACATGTGATAGACATAGGACAATGGCTAGTCAGACGTCATTCGCAGGGATGGTTATCAACCATAGCATGTGCGGGCAAGGTTTCCAAGCTGTAACAGACAGCCATTATGCCACCACAAGGTGCATCAGTGCCACATTACTGATCCAGTCAGTTGATAGTACATCTACCATGCAGCCATCACACCATGTATGACTGGGATGACATGTGCAGCTTTGATGGACAGGGTTGCATGGTATGGCGGGAGTATGTCACATATATGGCACAGGGATCTGACCAGCCTGTGGCGATCCTAGTATTAGGACGGTGGCTGTCCATGACATATGTCTTACAGATCAGGATATGGACATGTAGCATGTCCATCATCATGGTGTAGCAAATGTCTTTCTGCAAGGTAGACAGCATGCTGCATAGTGGAGGTGAGGATTGTGAAGGCTGGTATCGCCCATCCACGCATGGCCATTACCCCTTAAAGGTGGTATGTGATCCAATATTGGTCACCACAGTGCTGTATATGCCTGTCCAGTGATCTCCGTGCTCATGGATGGCACCCTGACATGACATGGGTACCTCATATGACTACCTAAGGGGCTGGAGACGTCACCAAGTCAGGGGGTGCACTGCACAGCACCATCCCTTACACAGTGTCCATAATGTTGACCACAGCCTAGGTAGTAGTTAATGGGTACAGGGATGTTCACCTAGCGGTGACAATGCTGGTATCATCCATCAGACTGTGCACATATGTCACACACCTCACCCACACAGCCCATTCTGTATGTTGTTCACAACACTGACACAGCTATACTGATAGGTCATGGCCATTCACAGCCTTACATACACAGATGCCTAACATTTGTCTGTGTGGTATGGGCTACAATGAGGGTGGAGTACAACACATTAACCCTGTTCTACTGTAGCTGGCAGTGGTATGATGTGCACATGTCACTCTTGCACCATTTGTAGTTGTGAGTCTGTCAACAGGCCACTGGTGGAACACTCCTGTGACATACAAAGGTATTTTTAATCAAACATCCATGCTGTCTTGTACATCTGTACTGCTAACATCTACAGTGATAATGGTTCGTGGACATGCACACCATACTCAGCAGGGTTATAGTACGGTGCCACCCATAATGACTGTCAACACCACTTGTGGGTTGATATTATCCAACACCCTATCTGTATTGTATGGTCATGCTAGGCACTTGTTCAGAACTTGTGAGCATGTCATAAGCTACTGATTAATATAGCACCCATTCCACACCATTTCCCACAGGTACACTGGCTGTCCTACACTTCCCAGCTTGCTTATGGTACAACAGCTGTTGTACACACGTAATGCACATATCCTGTGGGACATGGTATATACAGGCATGTCCAACTGTCATGTACCAGTGCTACTGCCTGTCTATATGATGGATATATTATATATGTCAATAGAGCAATTGTCTCATGTACACATTCAATGCTCACCTCCCAACATACGACACTACAGCCTGTGGGGGATGCACTTCTGCAGCCATGCTGGGGGCATAGCTCTCAAGTGTACCTCATTACGAGGAATGTACCTCATTTGGGGTCTTAAAAAGTGCATGTTCCTCAAGGTTCCACATTGAAAGGGTCTGTCACACATTCATTGTTGGAAATTGTTTAACTGCTAGCCATGGCTAAATAGATGGGAATCATATTAATTCATTAGAATATCTTTGTTATACATAAAACCAGCCTATTTTAGCCATCATATGCCCTTCCTAGTTGAAGCTGTTAGTAAGCCAGTAGTAAGTGTTCCACGTTTTGCCCATTTGTCACACATTATGAGGGCTAATGTTCCTCATTTTGGGGACAGGAGGTTGACAGCTATGGCTGGGGATAATGCTGTCACCAACCCTGACTGCACCTGACAGTCATGTGGGGATGTGTAACATTCACAGCACACCCCACCCATCACATAGTCTCACATGATCTCCACCACAGGCCACACCTACGAGGACAACTTGTGCAGTACATCTCCATACTCTGTGTAGGCACCAGAGGTAGCCCCCATCATGGAAAACAACATCACCAACTTATAGCCCACAGACTCATGTGTGCCCATCACATACAGCCAATAGGGAGTTATAACATTCACAACACACCAGTCATAGGTGACTCTATAGGGAGTCACACTGCAGTTCCACACAGCAGGCTACACAAGGTGATAGTCGCTTACATCTTGCTGTCGGGTAACTGGTTCTGCAACATAACTTATGCACCCATGCCACACCTCACCAGGTACGATGTGACTGTCATTCTCCATGTTAGTGTGACTGCCCTGAGATGTCACTTCACAGACTACGTGTGCAGGGACATGCAATAGCTCACCAGTCTTATAGCCCTGAGGGTGTGGGCCAAGCCCTGTGGAGCATTATGCATTCGTCCGGACACAATACCACTGTACAACGACCGACTGTGTCACTTCAACAGTTGCCTATGCTCCTCTTGTCATTCTACAGGCATCTGGTATCTGTCCGCTTTGACTGACCTGGTCAAACACAATGCTGTGGCACAGATGACTTGCACCTGTCAGCCCTGGGAGTACAGCTCACATGCAAGGCTCTTGCTGCTTCTATACTGCCTGTCTTGCACAGTTTCCAATAACAGTCACCGGCAGAACAGGAACTGGCGAGCATGACATGGGGTCATGTGACTCAATGCTTGCATCTTCCTCTGTGACGCACACAGGCAAGGCACACCTTATAATGCACCACTCCAATATCTCTGCAGTGACTGGGACCTGCCTCTAGGCTCTGCAGAGCACACCTGCAATGACAGGTTATAGACAGACCATACCTTTCAGGCACATACCTGGACCGGCAGACCCACAGCTGAGGGGTTCCCATATCCCACTATGTTGTGCACACATCCTGGCTAGTTACTTAGCACAATGCATCACAGGTGCTCCATGTGCAACTAACTGTGTCCGGGACCGCTATACACATTGTAACAAGCTACAGATTCAACATCATACCCCACGGTTAACATACCTCATTTGTTGGTATATTGGACAGTGGGGCTCAGACAGCTACTACTGATGTGTGACTGACACTACCCCACACTTAACTGGGATAGCCACTCATGTACTGACACATCCATGACTCATAACCTCCACTCTGCTGGAGCAACCCATACATACCACCTCCAAGACCAAAATTAACCTTGACATGAACACTACCACCATGTGACTGGTGTTACACACCTGGGGTTATCCCCTCATTGGTGGATTCCGAACATATGCTAATCAACCTTGTTAGCCACATCCCGGCACCACACCCATCACAGCATACACAGTACATGAGTACTACAACACCTACTACAGACGTCTTCTGACAGCTGTTGTTAACGTCATGACACCCGTGCAGATGGACGATGCACATACAGATGCTGAAACATACCCCAGTGCACTTCATTAGCATGTACACAACTGCATGGATCATGCTATTCCACACAGAGCCATGATGGTACACACCAGATAACAGATGCCACTCTGGTGGTCATGTTCCATGGACATATGATGTACAACAACAGGTGTAGGCTGTTGCACAGTGGTGTACATTCCCATGGGTTGGGTAGCTCACTGGCCAGCCTTGGTAGGGCCACAGGATCCCTCATCACATACTCCAAGACTAGCTATGTAAACATTACTGCGACACATTCCAGGGTGTACCACCAGGCATTATGGTGGTATGTCAGTAGTCGATGGCAACACCCACATCTGCTGTCACATACAACAGTCACTCAGGAACATTACAGACCCAGGTGATGTTGGCAACATGCTGGAGGATGGATTCAATGCTAACATTACACCCTCTCACTCACTACAGGGCCACAATCTATACAGGAACATTGTGGTGTCCCTCTGGTCACACCTACACAGTACTAACCTGCACTCTATATGTCCTGGGACACTGGCACCATGTCACCTTCCAACGTCCCAGGCTGTGATGTCCACAAACCTCTGAATGACATGCCTCCCCACTAGGCCACCATATTCAGTAATAGCCTTGTTTCAGTCATTGTAGCCCCTGAATGGCACACAGCAGCATTTATCACACTACACACAGGTGGCACCACAATGCACGAGTGGGACTATAGTCCTACACACCTGACTGGGCTGTTCTGCATGGCTATGGGGCACATCATCAAGGACGTCATTCACAGAGACATTGTTGGGCTTTGATGCCACCTGGGTTGGGCTTGTTAGGGCAAGAGCATGGCCCCTACACCTGGTGGACTCCTTTCATACAGTTACCAGGGCAGTTGCTGATGGTACAGGAGTCCACACATCCTACATTGTCCTCTGATTGCCTTTCAGCACCATTCTCCATTCTGGTATTGACAACATACACATCCACCTGCACATCATACCCTATGTCTCAGGATGTTATGCAATGTGGCTCATGGACAGGACACACACAGTGAGGCCAGCATACCATAGTACCTACTGCATGTCAGTTACATTTGGCATACCACAGTCCTCAGTCATAGGGCCCCTCATGTTCAGTATATGCTTCCATGTGGTACAGGCTAGCACAGGGGACTTTCCCTGCCTAGCTTTACAAACCCCTGCATACAAAGCACCATGATTGCTCCACCAGCTGATACTGATTCCATCCTTATGGGTGTCACTGTGACAGATACCTGATATGACTATCATGGCGTCAAACTGCATGACACAAGGTGCATGAACATCACCTTTGCATTACACCATTCACCCACTGACTATCACATGGGTGGTAGTCCCCTACATACATATCACATTGTACATGTTTGCAGTACACACATATGTCGCACCCACTCCTGTGGTTACCATATTGCCACTGTGTTGTGGATATCCTTCTACGTGGCCACACTTATCTGCACTGGGTGTTTAGCTGGTACATAGGCACCCATTGTACCTCTGAACTCAAGACTTCTACACACATTCAAGGGTACACCACCCCATTTAGGGTGTACCTTACACAACAGCTACAGCTTTACATACCACAACATTAACACGCCATGACGTTTACTGAGCTCCGACAGTTTAAGTATGCGGCTGCACTATGGACACCACATCTGTACACATTTGCATACTACATACTCAGGGGTGACCTCTGCTGATCAGACAGGACCCATGTCCACAACATTATTAATGGATATACTCCTCATACGCGACATAAGCAACAGCCACTGTGAGCAACATGCTCATGGATATGTGCACACACACCACAATAAGTGGGATGTGCTTGAGGGTTACATTCCCAAACCGGGCACACCATGCTTTGGAACATGAGTCCTATGTACATCATGCAGGGACACTCAGTAGCACTGTTCATGTGATACCTCCCTTGGTGGTTGGGAGACACATGTAGGCCTGGGATCACTGCAGTGGCTGTACTGTGCAGAGGTGCAGGTGACACATGGCTCTGCTGTTCACAGGACACTACCCTAGAGAGGTGCCCCTGGTGTGAACACTGTAGTTGTGCTTACACATGGTCTTGCCAGACTGCATAGGCGACATAAGCAACAGCCACTGTGAGCAACAGATGTGGTGTCCATAGTGCAGCCGCATACTTAAACTGTCGGAGCTCAGTAAACGTCACTATGCACCTGTGAAGCTATTACATGTCCTTTGTGCATGGTTACTTGGTAGCCCTTCCATTTAGATTAGCTATTATGCTATTACAATGTCCCATGCCTACAAGCCATATGTATCCTGTTATTGTACATGCCAATAGACGATACCTTTGGTATGCATGATATGCCTGTTATGCTGTGTAGAATATCTGTCATATCTACCTACAATACTATACATTACACATATTTCACATAGTATCCCATAATGCAAAGCATATTTGCACAGCGGGACCACCTTAGATATGTCATTGATTTTATATGCCCATACACATGCGTGCTGTGACAGTATATCAACATATACTATCCCCTGCTATGGCACATACTTGTTGGACATACCCTACCACTGACAGCGGGTTGTATGAAATTATTCTGTTTAAAGCCCTCATGTAGCATCCCTTGTGGTGTCTGTGATGTCTACCTTGTGGCCCACTGCTGGACGCACAGTTTCTACAAGCGTTAGTATGCTCAGCAAGACATCACTACATAAATACCTTTTCCCACTTTATGCATTTCGGACACATTTAATTAATGCAAACCAGGCTATACATACAGTAAAACTAATTAATACAGATCATGCTATACATAACCTTACATATCAGGTGTTCTACATACCTTGTTATCGTTATGGAGTTTCGTCTCTATCTCTCACAGTGTTTCAACTGGTATTCGGTATGAGCATACGGTTTGAATGTCTGGCAAGTCATCCTTATATACGTCGATACCTGTAACATGTGGTTTCATCCCGCCAACTGGTGTTCCTGAGTGACTAATTACTTGCATATCAGCTTTGCAGCTACTCCATTTGCCAATTACATGGCAACAGTGAGGTATAATTGAATTCTCCACTTGGGCGTTGCCTATTTGCCCTACCTTTGGGGAGATGGCCTGTATTGTGTTTTGTTATGTGTAATTGCAACTTCTATGCATGGAGACAAGTATACTTTGGATTCATATCCCCCATGGATTGTGTGTGACAGCTAGAGTATGTGGTTCAACATGTGGGTGTACCTGTCATCCCAACGTCTGATAATGGACTATTGCAAACAAAACCTGTAACATGGCTGTTTGTTCCATTATACAACGCCTTCAATTTTGCATGATGCCTTTAATTGTGTCTCTCACATGGTATGTTGAGGGTTCTGCAGATGTAATTGACTGACTGGATGTTTGTGCTGCTATTACAGTCTGTATTGCTTTAGTTTCTAGTGTGGGGGATGTCGGTGGGTGTACGTAGCATATACAGGTTTGTGGGGCTTGCATTTCTACATATTCCATATATATGTGTGTGGGCTCCATCCCTAATTAGAGAGCTAACAGTTAGTAGACGTATGTTATGGGATTGTACATTGGGCCATTGTTAATTGGTTTCTATATCGTCTGCAGGTGAGGTTGCTACTTATATACCTCCAGAATTGCAGCGATATATCAAGGGATATGTGTAAGTGACAGCTATCCCTTGTGTTTCCGTCCCAGATATTTGCAGTCATTGCGGTTGTGTTGGTAAAAGAACCTGTTTGCCATGGGTTGCCACCTTTTCATATGGTCATTGTTGGACACTTGCGGGACACACAGCAGTGTTTACAGGCCAACACGTAGCCATGGTCAGTACACAGGTTAGCACATACTTTTATCCTCAATACATACCTATTGTTGTGGGACTTTGGCTAGTTATCATATTGCATGTAACATTTACATTTCTTACATACAGGCATAACTATTAAATGCGACTATTACATTATATATGGGACATATTAATGTCCTAAAATCTCAGACATTTGCCCTTTGTACTGTTTTATGTTAGGACACACCTGCCCATGGTGAGGCTGTCCCTCCTACTGTGGGACAGGTGGTAACCGTATGCCTACGGCTAGCTATACCCACACCTACCGTACTGATTTACCTCTGACTTGGCACTAACAGACACATGTTGCGGACACACTCACACATTACAATCACATGGTGACGCACACGGCACCCTCAAAGACACATACACAGACTACGGCACTCACAAACACAGTTGAACACAGTACCTACGTGGACCACAACACTGGCAGCAGTGACTAAATGTCTCTTCATATCATCATACTATTACTCGCGGCTGAACTGTTCCGGTGCTGTGTTCTATCGGTCTTTCAGCCTCGTGGTTACGCATGTCGGTATGTTACACATTCCATAGTTGGCGGTATCCTATTTATTTGTACCTCCAAGGTGTTATGAATGTCGTTGACCTATCTATATATATTTTCAGATATCGCTGAATCCATATATATCAACATATATCACTCTATTGCCCTTTCTATATGTATTATATATATATATATATATATATATATATATATATATATATATATTAAATTTTTTATGATAATAAAAATTTGCGTTAAGGAATTATTACATCTCTGACTTCTGAGCCAGTTCTTGGATTCCTGTGCCTTCCTGTATCGGTGGTTTTACTTGCTTTTACAGTTTATATATATATATATATATATATATATATATATATATATATATATATATATATATCTGGCGGGGAACGTGACAGGCACACAGCACCACCATATGCTGATAGGCTCATGTACTGTTCAGGTGTTGACATTCCATGTTCCACTAGCTGTTGTGTGTACAATGTTTGTGGGCTGCCTATGTAGGAGTCACACATTGGGCCACCTATACATTGCAATTTACAGGTAGTCATGTTTGTGTGCCATCCATTTTACTGTGTGTGCAGGTGGAGAGGTGTCAGTCCGTAGGGGCCTACACTGTCAGAGTATGTGCTATACGTTCCCTCTTTGCCAAGGCGTAGGCATATTGGGCACGCCTCCGTCTGCCTACTGGGGCTGGCACAGTGTGTTCATGGTCTGACTCCCTCTGTGCCTGTAATGGCCTTGGCAATTGTGGTGGGCTATGGGGGCCTTCACCATTTTGTCCCTGCTGCAGCTGCTTCTGCAGGATCATATTATGTAGCATGGCACATACTATGACGATGTGGGCACACGTGCCTGGAGAGTACTGCAAGGCTCCACCAGATGTATCCAAGCACCGGAACCGTGATTTCAGCATCCCGAACACACGCTCTATGGTGATTCTGGTTTGTGCGTGTGCCTCATTATGGCATTTTTGCATGGGTGTGTGTGCATTTCTGATGGGAGTCATCATCCACGGCTCCAGTGCATAGCCAGCATCCCCCACAAGATGGCCATGTGGGATGTCCTCCCCTGACATATACCTGATACAGCTGTGAGGCATGCCAGATATGGGAGTCATGGTAGCTTCCAGGGCTGCCAGCACACACATCCATGATAATGCCCTGGGCATTGCACACAACCTGGCAGTTGATGGAGTGGAATCCCTTGTGGTTTATGTAGCACCTACCATGCTCACCGGGTGGTGACTTGATTTGTATGTGCATGAAGTCTATTGCACCCAGTACCTCTGGGTAGTGTGCCACATGGTGGAAGTGGCGCATATTGCTGGCCAACTCCTCCTGAGTTCGGGGGAAGTATATCTGCTCATTGGCATGTGGTAACATGGCATCCAGGAACTGGTGTAGTACCCTGGATGCTGATGCCTGTGAGATCCCCATTATATCTCCAGTTGGCCTTTGAAAGGTACCTGTGGCCAGTATTCGCAGGCTTACACATACCTTTGTGTCCACTGGGATGGGTTCCCCTCTGTTGTTTCTGGTTCTCAGGCGTGGCCGGCACAGCTCCACTATTTGCTGTAAGATGTCCCTGTCCACCCTGTAACGCTCTACTATCTCCAGGTCATGTAGCCCCTGGTAGGTTACCCTTGGTCTGAACACTCTCCTTCTCCTCCGAGGCCTGCGGTGGTTGTCGGCATCATCCTCCACAACACCGTCAGTCTCTAACACATGCTGATGAATCACAGCTATGGCAGCTCTCAACATGTACATTTTAAAAGTTCCCTGTGTGTTTACACCTATGGTACAGTATTTGGGAATACACAGGTGTGTGTAGGGTGCTTTCACACTTTATACTATTGTGCTGTGAACACCGATGATGTCATAGGGTGTGTATGTACGATCGTATCTACAGGGTATCTTATGTGTTTTACTACCGGGACTACTATTGTGGTGCCTTTGGTGTTGAATTACATTTGGCTGCCGTGGATTACCTCTTGACCTTCCCTTTACATTTCTGCACGTTGCACCTGCCATTTTCTGGCATGCATCCAGCAGCCTACTTTCATTTGTACTTTCCTGGACCTGGCATATCTTGCGTTATGTGTGCTACTGCTGGTCTGCTGTTGGTTTGCTTTGCTCTGCTGTGTCAGGTCTCCTATCTTTGCAATCCAATACCTCCCCTCCTTTCTTTGCATTCCAATGCCTCCCCTATCCTGTTTTACAGGTTTCTGCAAGCAGACTTGTCAGCTGCTGTCGATTGGCCATCGTGAGTTGATTGGTGTTGATTGCTCATTAGTACTCCAATTACCCTACTTCAGCATTTCCTTCTTTTCTTCCCCTGACCTTCCTGTTTGTGCTATTGTTCGCGGCACGTGCATCCGATTACTGGGTTTCGGGCACGTTTTCATCCCCGCACACATGCGCTTTTGGGCACCATGTGTGCTCTCAGCTAAACGATTCTATACCTTCCTCCCCAACCCTGTCCTGCAGCTTTGCTTAGCAACAGACAGGCCAGATTTGCATTGCTCCAATGTGCTTACTGCTATGGTGGCACACCCCTCTGCTGATGTCATGTATCTCCTCTGAGCCACTCCTCGGTGTTATACCGCTGTGCCATATGGTACAACCTTCATCCGGCGGGACATTTGCGATTCAGTATTATCTGCCTCATTTGCATGGCATTGACTACTAATTCATAGTTACCGCGCCGGACACTATCGCAGGCCCTTAGCAACCCTTGCACCTTGGTTGTGGTGTTCCATGCCTACCATTGTGTATTATGCTGTAAACCTGATTTCTATTACGTTGCAATTTTATGACATTTTTATATTATTTCTTTATGTTACAGTTTCTGCACACATGCCCTGCGATTGTGCTGTGCATTACTGTGGACATGACATTAAATGTTGCTTTTTAGGTGTTGTGCATCTTTTCTTATGCCATTGGCTGTGTATTTCACCATTGGCATATGTTAACTTTGCGATACATGGGTCTGGCTCGCTTCCATAGCTCCGATGTTCTGTTTGGGAAAATGTAAACCGTGTTTTTTGGTTTACATTTCCGTGGGCTTACGTTACATCTGCACCACTTTGTGAATCACTATATGCTTTTATTTGCATGGTGCGACACTGCACATGGGGTGATTAGCATACCTAAGCCAAGGGCTGCGCAGTTCTGGCATACGCCGGTAGTGCACGTGGAATTGGATCGTACCTGAATGGCCATATTTGGCATTATACCACCTACGCTATGCCTGTGCCTGGCGCAAGCTTCATGAATCCTGGGGTATGTCTTTACTCCTTCCACATTTTATGTTATCTATAAAAAGGTTTCCTATTATGCTCAATATCTTTATATAAATTTTCTTCAATTTTTTTATTGCTCTTGTCTCACACTATGATTAATCTGTTTGTCCATCTTGTTTATTTCAATTTGCAGAGTTGTAGTTTGACCTCTCTTCCATTTCTTATATATTTTTTTTCTTTCACCTTAATCAGGTATCTTGTTCTTATGGAAGTATATCCCCCTGATGCAAGGGCGCCCGCAGGCAGGTGCAAGGGGGTGTACTTGCACCTCACTGGAACTGGCTGGCCAGGAGTTGTTTTAACTTAAAAAAAATACATTGTTTTTAAGGGTGTTCTTCTTTAAGAATGCCCTTTGCATCCAGTTGCAGAGATACTTCTATGTCTGTGGAACTGATAGGTTTATGCCTCCATCTTCCACGCTGGCACAGAATTTGAATTCCAGAAGATGTTTGGACTGCGGACAAATGTACAAGTGGGAGGTAGGTGCATGCGTGTATGTGTTTAAGAGGTGTGTGTGTGTGTGTGTGTGTGTGTGTGTGTGTGTGTGTGTGTGTGTAAGAAATAGGTAGGTGTATGTGGATGTAAGAAGTAGGTAGGCACGGGTGTGTATGTGTGTATGTAAGAAGTAGGTAGGTAAAGGCAGGGGTGTGTGTTTGTGTGTGTGTGCGTGTGTGTGTGTGTGTGTGTGTGTGTGTGTGTGTGTGTGTGTATGTGTGTGTGAGAGAGAGAGGGAGAGAGAGACTTAACTACCCTATTTCCCTATTTAGAATTAGCAGGTGGAATTTATTTTTAAGTGCATTTTCAAGGATTTGTGAGCCTTAAGGGAAAAGTTTACTGATGCTCATGCTAAGTCTGCTTAAAATGTGCAACTGTTTTGTTTAGCAAATGGTATCACTGTTGTGGTATAGAAGTTTAAAATAGTGTTAGTAGCACAGCAAGTAGCATGCTTGCAATCTTGATGTAGAAGGCTGTAGGTTCTACTCCCACAGCATGTAAGTTTGTATTTTAAGGGGGTGGGGTGCTGCAGTCCTGAATATGTCCTCTTTTGGATGAGATGCCTCATAACTATGAAACTGTTTTTCAGCTTGCTACTCATTCCCTATTGCAATATACCAGCTTACCATTTTTTTTAATATAGCATAGGCAATTTATTCTTCAAGGGCAACAGGCACTGAATTTGTAGATGAAACACCAAAATATAAAGTTGTTTTCTAGCAACAACCTCTTCAGTAGTTTCAGATCTTTTTAATGTGGAGTTATTCAGATGGCTTTTACTTCTGCAGAGATTGTGCATACTGACTAATTTTGGTGGATTGTAATGACAGAAATTTGGCCTTTTTATGGTTTAAATGTTCTGAATTGGGCAGTTTGCCATTATTGGTCCTGTTTTGTTTCATTGCTTACTGAAAAAATGTTCAAAACTATAAATTTAAAACACACTCTAACAAGTGGTGCTGTATTATACAAGGGATATAATTCAATTATTATATACTATAATTAATACAATCAGGAAGGTGAATCAAAGAAGTTTTGCATCGTCTTAAAAATGTGTGCAAGGGGCCAAATTTGAGAACAGCCCAAAGGTAAACTTAACTTGCCAATGGGCTGATGCATTTTCTCTGAATGTGGGTTTTAATGCTGTTTCAGTGAATATGAGTTTCAAGGTTGAGAAGTTTTAATGCTAAGTCTATTTTCATTGTAAGACTACTGCTTTGTTTAACAAATGTCTATCAGTGTTTGTGCTACAAAATTTGAAATAAAAGTTGTAAATTAAATCCAAATATCTGTAATCATTGTAGATGTAAAGCATAAAACAGTATGCACGCTGAGAGTTTTGAACAGCGTTTATGGCAACTGGGGAGAAACAGCCAAGTAATAGGACAATGGAATGCCTGCATGGGGGGGCTGAGGGGGTCTCTGGGTTTGCACCCCCCTGCAGAAAATCCTGCGGGCTCCCCTGCACTGACATCGTATGCCTAGATGCTGATGTTAAACATTTTTTTTTTATTTTTCACACGCAAACAATTTCTCTTTCAAAACTTTTCACATTCCATCTGCAGTTTTTCCACTAAACACATCACTCCAGTTAGTTTTACATGGTGGACTGTTTTGCTTCCATATAATCTGCTTTTGGTTCTGTAATTAAACTTCTGTGCATTGGTTTAGATTTCAGTTTGGCAGAATTATCTAGCAACAAATTAACCTTTAGAACCCCATGATCACTGCACATTAATGGGAGCAAAACTTTACTTGAAGTAAAAGTAATTTCTTTAGGAATACAAACAGTGCCTAGTATTTTCCATTCCCTGGTAGTTTTTTTTACTGACTGAAGCAATTGTTGTTCCTGAACATATGTTGTGAATAATTTCCTTACTTATGTTGTTGAATCCATATTATTCTAGTCTGTTTCTAGTACATTTAAGTCCCCAGCTAATATTATTCTTCCCTCCTGTGTTTCATGCAAGAAATGCATGAATTCCTGCTGGTCATCAGCATTTGACTTTGGTGGTCTATACACTCCAACAATTGTTATATGTTCCAGGGTTGTCTTTATTGTCACCATTACACAGTGTATAGTATTGGTGGTATCACTGAACATGTAATAATCACAGGTCTCATAGCTATCTTAAATCCCTATCATAACACCACAACTTGATTTTTGTTAGAATGTCTGTTACAATAAAAACATTTATACCCTGACAGAACTGGTTTCCAGTCATTATTCGTTAACCATGTTTCACAAACAAGCAAAATAAATGAACTTTGAAAGAGTAATAAGAAATGTCATTAGATAGTAACTTATGCAAATATTGTAAAACCAGAGAACACCTACCCTGAATGGGTGCTGGTTAGGTTGCTGTCACCAACTAGAAGACCTTTTCCATTTGCTGATATATGATCTTCTAGTAGCAGGCTTTCTTGCCTCCTTTAGTACATGCATGCCTTCAGTAAACAGCTGCCTAAAAGGAATGAAACCCCTATTATCCAGACTGTCAGATGAATTGTATTGATGTCAGGGTGTATCAGACACCCATGTTCTTGTGTGAGTAGATCCAGTCTGTGAGAAAGCTTTTAGTAATTGCCTCTGGTCATTTTCAAAAGAAGGGAAAAACACGTTTACGCAGAGATGGGGACAACATTCTGACACAACAGGGTAGCCTTCTCTGTTCCCTCTTACAGGAGTGACAAGAGTGGCTCTCCTTCGCCCACTGAGTGGACCACAACAGTGGGACCAGTAATTTGTTCTGCGGCAAGCCAAAAATGATGCTCTTTTCCCAGGAAAGACAACCAGCAAATGCCAATAAAAAGTACAATCCTTTAGAAAGTCACCTTTTCCACAGAAAAATACAGTAAAAAGCACATTAGAAACACAATGACAGCCCCCAAAATGTATAATAAATGCAATTTCCCCAAAGAAAAAAATGTTTTTCAGTTACTTTATACAACTTTTAAACTAACAGGAAAAAAAGAGTAGTCTTGTTTAAAAGTTAGATACAGTCTCATGACAGTCCATTAAAATGCAAACTCCTAGCTTTAAAATAACCTTCTTAAAGTGAAAAGAGATACAACACAAACAACATTTAGAAAAATGGAAGGTTCCTCCAAAGGGAACTTATCTGCCCAGGAAATGAACAGCACCAAGATGACAGTTGATCCTTGAAAGCCATACAGGAGCATACGCTTCTGTGGTATTAAAGCTCCGAAGGGCTTGGTGCTCAAATTTGTCTTTTAATCAGCTCAGCTCAAGCTGCCTGACAGTTTAGGAGTGTGGAATGTGTCTAGAAGCTTAGGACACTGGCTGGTTATTATATCCTTGGCAGGATATAATCCATGTAGCTATGGCTACTGCAGAAGTGAGCAGTATGATAAACAACATGCCAACTCACTACAGAACTGTTTCTTCCCACTAATGCATCATACAGAATCAGGAACACCTTGGTGATATAAAACATAAAAGAATGGAAAGTCCGGTCGGGAAACATTTTTGTGAAGAACATAGGGGGATTCCAGAGGGATTTGTATTTTGTGTGTTGGGCAGGCCTAATGCATTTGGAAATGAGGCTGTATTTTGTGAAAAAATTGTTACAAATGGAATCTAGGTTCATTTTCAATTTTAAAACTTTGTTTCCAAATGGAATGAATATGGAAGTTTAAATATTTTCTCAAACATTTTTCCACATATTTCTTAGAAGTGATGTTTTTGGAGAAATTTAGTAAAAATGTGTATGTAGAATGTATTATGTAATTGCAGTAATATTTGGTTAGGAAAATATTCACAAATGTGATGATTTAATAGCATTATTTATACAAAAGTATTTATGCATGAAAATACATGGTGTGTTTTTATATACATTTTTGCACATATTTAATGAAGTCTGAAACAACTTAAATGAGTGAAGTTTTCAAAAAAATGCTTTCTTAAAGTTTTTTCTGATGCCATTTATCTGGTTGTGTTCAACAATGAAGGGAATTTAATTGTGGAATAAAGGGATGGTGCACCAATAATTCAATTAAATGCAGTATAAAAAGGGTGGTGTTTGATATTGTAAATTGTATTCCAGGAGAAGGCGAAGGCCGAGGTACCAGAATTAAAAGAACTTTTCAAACGCACAGTGATTGTGTTCCAGTTTTGTATATTTAGAGAATCAGGAAGCAATCAGACAGTTGCTCAGCATACATTAAAAAGAAACATGAGATTATTAAACTTAATAAATATAGGTTCACTGAAGTAACCAAAGTGAAAATTGCACAGTTTTCAACAAGAAAACCCACTTTACGAGATGAGGGCATAATTATATCAAAAAGAACTAGCATAAAAAAAGAAAAAAAAAAGAAAACTTTGCACTTGATCTTTAAAGTTAAGTCATTTTGGTTCATTCATTCTGAGTCATTTTTAGTTCAGATAGAATTTGGAAAAGTCAGGCAGAATCTGACTCCAAGAATAGTCAGAGTCTTCAGATTTCTGAAGACTTTCAGACTTCATTTTGTATTTATTTTTCTTGCTCCTGTCATACTAGTCTGCTGTTTGCTGCCAGCTATTAAGCAGGCATATGGTGAGAGGGCCTCGCTGAAGGACTGATACAGCTTTTTACACTGGAAAAGGAACCAAATACTAGGGTATTGGATCTTGTCAATTCTGAGACTTACAGATCCATTCTCAATAAGGGACAGGGTCATTTAACCAGGACTCCCTGTAAATAAATTGGACATTAGCCTACAAGCTTAATTTCAGCTCTCCCAGTGTGAAAATAGAATCTCTGAAAAGAGAGCAAGTGAATTTGGCTTTTTAGGTAAGTTTCAGTTACTGGCTAGTTAGTGCATTACCTGGATGCCAGCAAAGAAGAATTTCAGTGAACTTGAAAGAAAATTAATAACAAAAGGTGAGGAGAAAACACTGGACAGGAAGAATCCTGCAGCTGTTCAGCAGACTGCCAGTAACCTCTCAAAATAAGTCAATTTTACTCAGAGCTGATTAAAATAAATGAAACACTGAAGGAGTATATTGATTCATGTAACAAAAGGCTGTAAAAAAAATGGAAGAAGCTTTAAAATGATATTCAGATGAGGTGATAAAATTGAAAAAATCGGAAGTCAAAATGAAGAAATGGCTTGTCAAGTATGAGACTGCTCAAGAAGATTTGTTTCAAATAATGCCAAAGGGGCTCAGGATATAAAAGTTCCCCCATGGGGTAGAAGAAAACTTCCCATTTCACAAGGAACTTTTGGATTTATTTGACTGCACTAGTCTTGAACTTACCTGCTTAATTATTAAGGACAATGAGCGGAAAATGGCAATTTTGAAGGAGGAAGTATTTATTTATTTATTTTTATTTATTTACATTTGTTGACCAGGAGTGTCTGACTGGACATAGGTCCATTTTCAGTGGAGGCCCGAGGAGAAAAGCTCCACAGTTAAAATAAACAGACAGTAGTTACATTGGATTACATAGTGATTAACAATTTGATTAACATAGCAATTAATTACAAACATATTTACAGATGAAGAACATAGTACATCAGTAGACAACTAGAATCTTTATCTGTGAAGTACATAACAGACATTAACAAATGTTACAATAAGAGGTTCCTGCTGTATAATAACTACTAGGCTTATGAGCATCCAAGCTTGCTATAATCAAGGTAGTTAGTGAAGTGGAAATAAAGGTAGTGGTTGGATGGGGTGGGTGATATTAGAGTGGGAGTTGCAAGGGCATAGCCAACATATTTTTAGGTGCGCTTTTAGTAAAGTTTTGAAGTGGGTACATGATGGTACGGAGGTAATTGTGGGTGGGAGGGAGTTTCATAATTTGGCTATGGTGCAAGAGAATAGTGCTTAACCAGCAGAGTTATTGGCTTTAGTGATCTGCAAGTGATTTTTGTTGCTGGACCTTAGTGGTCTGGTGGTGCAATAGGGTTGGAGTAGATTCTGGAGGGATGGGACATTTAGTGTATGGTTTACAAGTTTGTGGGTGAGTGAGAGTTGGTACCATTGAAGGAGGTGTGGGAGTTCATGCCAGCCCAGTTCAGCAAATGAGAAACAGTGGTGACTATGGTAGGATGCCCCTGTGGCGAATTTGGAGATTTTGTTGTAGCAGGTCTCTAGCTTGTTTAGATCGCATTGCCTTAGGTTGGTATATATAGTGGAGAGGCATAAAGTAGGGTGGAGATAAGGTGGGAATTTGCTATTGAAATCTTTTCTGCTTTGGTGAGAAGTTGCTTATTTCTGTATAACGCTCCTATTTTTGTTGTGGACTTTTTTATGGTCATGGATATGTGAATGTCAAATTTGAGTTTATTGTCTATTTCCACTCCTAGTAATTTGGTGTGTTCAGTTGGGTATATAGTGGTGTTGTCTTTTGCTGTGATGTTAAAGTGAGAGTTGTTTTGAGTATGTTTGGTGGGTTGGAAGATGAGTAGTTTAGTTTTGTTTGGGTTGAGTATTAATTGGGCATCTGATAACCAAGTTTCAATAGAGGAAAAGACTTCCTGTGTGACCTTTTGCAGTTTGGGTAGGGACTGGGCTGAGCAGATGATGGTTGAGTCATCTGCATATTGTATGAGTGTGCCATGTTTAGTGGCAGAGGCTAGATTATTGGTGAAAACAGAGAAGAGTAGGGGTCCAAGGATGGATCCTTGGGGAACCCCTATGGAGACAGGTAGTTGGGGAGATATGTCATTCTGCCATACAAAGGATTGCTGGCGGTCAGACAGGTAACTCTGAAACCAGTTGGTGACTGATTGAGAGAAGGATAGATTATTGAGGACAGAGATAAGTTGTTTGTGTGGGACCATGTGAAATGCTTTAGATAGGTCTAGAAAAGTAGCAGAGGAGATATAGCCATTGTTTTTATGCTGAAAGATAGTGTTAGTAAAGGAGAGTAAGGCAGTGGTGGTGCTATGGTTTGGTCGAAAACCATGTTGAGTATTGGAAAGGAGGTTGTTAGTAAGGAGGAAGTCTGAGACCTGAGAGTGTATGCATCTCTCTAGTATTTTGGAGAGTGGAGAGAGAATAGCTATGGGGCGGTAATTGGTTAGTTCTGTGGAGGGTCCGCCTTTGTGGGGGGAATTATGTGTGATACTTTCCACAGTGTGGGAACGTAACTTTCTGACAGAGATCGGTTAATCAAGATGGATACTGGGTAGGCCAGAGCATCAGCTGCGATTTGTAGGTATTCATAAATAAATAAATAAATAAATAAATAAATATAAAAGTCATCCAAATTTTAAGAGAAAGACCAGATAAAAGATCACTGACTGGAAGTTTTGAAACATTTGAATGTGGATGCTGTAAAGAATGTATGCATATAGAAAATAACTACATAGGGATAATGTGGGATAATGTTAGAAGATGGCTTACTAAGTGCAGAAATTTTTGCTGCACATCTAAAGTTGTTTATCTTGCCTGATGTCAATCATGTACAGCCTTTTACATAGGCACGAACAAATTCACTTAATAAACGACTTTATCAACATTTGTATAGTGTCAAAAAGATAGAGAATAAAAGTACCTAGCAAGACCTGCAATGAGTTGTAAACATTTTTCTGTGTTTAGATTTTTTATTCCTAAGAAAATCACTGACAAAAACAGCAAAGGTGACTGGCAGAACTTGCTACTACCCAAAGAACTATGTTGGCAGTTATGTTTGGATGCTATAAGTCTGCCAAGTTTAAATGAAGCAGTATATATTACTAGTATACTCAAATACAAAGCTTGAAAACTTTAGTTTAAGTATTTATATTTCAATTTGTTTTTTAGCCCTTTTATACTTCATTTGTTAACAGTTTTCAGTGCTAAAAAGCTACAAATGTTCTTTTTTAAGGTAGCATTATAAGATGACAGTACAAGCTATTGTATAGAGGGCTAAGTTATCAGTTCTTTGAATATTCCAAATTGATAAGTGAGCTGAATATTAACCTTACATATTTTAAGCTTTATAACATATTTGAAAGTGCATTTTTAGTTCTTTTTATGTTCTACTCATTAAAGTGTTTTTAGGGCTGCAATGTTTTATATGACTATCTCTGGTTTTAAACAGCACAGGCCACTTTAAGGAATTTGGGCATTTTTTTTCTGTTACACTGTTACATACTTCCTGTTTGATACATAAGGATGGTGTTTAAGAGAGTTTCTTCATTGTGTTATGGCCTTTTCAGATCTTTTTTATTTTTTTCTGAAGATGTCTATTAGATATATGAATGCACTTAATTTTTAAATGTTTTTTCAATAAAAGTCATACTCAGAATTGTTTTGGCTCTCCTGATTGTTCTGGTTATTGGAAGTTATTGGTTTTACAATCTTAGTAGCTGCTTCTGATGTTTGTTTTGTTTAAAGTAATGGTGAAAAGCAGGCGAAGATGAACGCAATGAGAGCCAGCAAACTGACAATAAAATAAAAGAAACTTGCATTTATTAGTAAGCGCTTTTGATGTGGATCAGTGCCTCACCTTCATCAGACTGAAACAAAATGAAAATCAATTAACATTCTTTATATAGAAAAAAATCTAACAATCAAGTCCAACAATCAATGAATTAAAACCTAAATTAGTGAACCCAGTTAATACTTAAAAGGGAAAGTCTTGTGAAACATTCTTCAAGTAATATACTGGTAAGTTACACTGTTTTTAACTTGAAGTCATGTGCAAACATGAACACATTTCCTTTATCTTATTGAATTAATTAAAAATTAAAAAGCAGCAATACATATTAGTTCAAAAAATCCATAATAGTTGCCATAAATAAAAATGACATCAAGCCTTATAGCTTGTTGACTAAGCTAGCAATAGCAAAATTAATAATGAAACTAACTATAAATTAGTTAATACATTAAAATAAACAATATATAGTAAAAGTCAATTAGTTAATTATTATGTATAAATATCTATCGCCGATGTAGTTACTAATAAATGAATATATATGTGTGTATATATATATATATATATATATATATATATATATATATATTTATATAAATATACAAACCTGATAATCTAAGATATAAATAAGTAATAATAATTAATAATGGATAAATACAAATACATCATTGTATATGCCATTATGTATAAATACTAGAAAAAGCAGTACCTGTCAAATAATCATCTCTAAGGGCATAAATGCAAAGAAAATCCACAGTAGTCGACACAGGAACACAGGAACACCAGGTGAATAGACAAATAGTTGAACAAATTTATTTAAGCACTTTTCGGCTCTCACTACGACAGCCTTCCTCTTAAGGGCATGCAATTTCAAAACACATTTAATAGATAGATTTTCATTCAGCCCTGGTGGAATGGACGTCCCAGTTCTATCAGGGTTCCTAGTTTGTTTAATCCCCCCCCTTCACCCTAGACTATGCCTTTTTGAAAAGATTTGTGAAATGGATCTAAGGGCTAGCTCTGAGAAAAAGCAACATTTATCAACAACCAAAAACATCCTCAGCGCTTCTGAACAGGATTTTCTCCATCTACTTAATGACTGTAACATCAGGGTCATGAATCCCGACAAGGGAGGAGGGCTTGTGTTTATGGATAATTTCATTTACGTTGAAGCAATGCAAAAACATCTTAACACAAACATTTATGAAAGAGTGTCCCTTAATGAAGTCAACCAGGCATATAGAAAAATTAGGTCAATATTGGATGACTTGTTTTTAGAGGGGGTCTATAGACAAGGACCTATTTCAATACTTGTCAATGATTGCACCCAAAACACCTGCCTTATTTGGTACTCCTAAAATACACAAATCTCTTAATAGTCCCCCATTTAGACCTATAGTGGATGGTAGGGGATTCATCACACACAGTTGTGCCAAATATATTGATTCTATTTTAAAACCATTGGTTGATAGCGAGCCTCAGATATGTAAAGATTCTTGGGGTTTTTTAAGAACCATAAACAGACTAGACTATCAACTTGAGGCATGCTTTATTACCATAGACATCAAAGACCTCTACACAGTTATCCCCCAGGAAACTGGACTTAAATGGATCAGGGACTTTCTGGTCCTAAAAAAAGTAGAGGAGAACACCATATATGTAATCGAAACCTTATTGGAAATTGTTTTGACAAACAATTTCATGTTTTTTGAGGGAAAACTGTATTTGCAGAAGTCGGGTGTAGCAATGGGGTCACCATGTGGGGGTAGTTTTGCCAATGCCATCATGGCATACTGGGAAAATGAGTTACTGTTTCAGAACAGTCTTTACCAACAGCATGTCTCCTGGTATACAAGATACCAGGATGACATGTTCTGCATTTGGAGAGGAGATAAAACCCTTATTCCAACCTTTATCCATAGCATTTCAACCATGACAAGTTTCCTTGAGTTTACATATAACATTGATGATACTTCGATTAACTATTTAGACATTCTTTTAGTGAATGACAGATGTAAACGTAGGTACATCATTAGGATTTATAGGAAACCTAGACATTCAAATACCTTTTTGCATTTTTCAAGTAATCACCCCTACCACCAAAAGAAGGCCATTATAAAAGGTCAGATGGTTAGGGCAGCCCGAATGGTGTCTGATGATGATGAGTTTGAGACTGAATGTGAAAACCTGCAAGGCATGTTTATGCATAGAGGCTACCCTGCTTCCTTGATTGTTAATATAAAGCAAGAAGTTTGTCATAAAAGAAAAAACGGGTACTTTCAGCCTTTACTTAGTGGGTTACAGCAACAGCCCACGCCAATGTAATCTTTATTGTTTAACAAGAATAATAGGGTTTACATGACCAGCTTCTTATCGACATTTTCCCTAGATTATGTATTTATCAGGGATATTATAAATAAAAATTGGAACGTCATTAGAGAAGAATTAACATTGATTAAAACATTAGGTGAGAAACCACGTATTACGTACAGGAGAGGGCTTAACTTGAAAGCATTACTTGAGAAAAAGACAAGAGTCCCAAATAGTAGGGTTAGAGGTATGTTCAAATGTGGTACTTGCCCTCAGTGCAAACACATATTTGAAGGGACTAGATGTATAATTAACAACAAAATATACATGATTGGTTCAAGATTCAATTGTGATAGCAAAAGTGTGGTTTATGCAGCCTTATGTTGCCAATGTAATGCATATTACATTGGCAAAACTGAAAGGAAACTCAAACAGTGCATGTACGAACATTTTTATGCCATTAACAAGGGGGACATTAAAAACGCTTTGGCTAAACACATTTTAGAATACCCTGGACATATTTTTAAATTTTTAGTGTTACAACATCGAGATAATGACATTAGAGGAGGCCCTTGGCACATTTTACTAGAAATTGATGAGCTTATTTGGCAAATAAAAACAGGGGCGTCCATTCCACCAGGGTTAAATGAAAATCTATCTATTAAATGTGTTTTGAAATTGCATGCCCTTAAGAGATGATTATTTGACAGGTACTGCTTTTTCTAGTATTTATACATAATGGCATATACAATGATGTATTCGTATTTATCCATTATTAATTATTATTATTTATTTATATCTTAGATTATCAGGTTTGTATATATATATATATATATATATATATATATATATATATATATATATATATATATATATACACATATATATATTCATTTATTAGTAACTACATCGGCGATAGATATTTATACATAATAATTAACTAATTGACTTTTACTATATATTGTTTATTTTAATGTACTAACTAATTTATAGCTAGTTTCATTATTAATTTTGCTATTGCTAGCTTAGTCAACTAGCTATAAGGCTTGATGTCGTTTTTATTTATGGCAACTATTATGGATTTTTGAATTAATATGTATTGCTGCTTTTTAATTTTTAATTAATTCAATAAGATAAAGGAAATGTGTTCATGTTTGCACATGACTTCAAGTTAAAAACAGTGTAACTTACCAGTATATTACTTGAAGAATGTGCACGAAGGCTTTCCCTTTTAAGAATTAACTGGGTTCACTAATTTAGGTTTTAATTCATTCATTGTTAGATTTTTTTCTATATAAAGAATGTTAATTGATTTTCATTTTGTTTCAGTCTGATGAAGGTGAGGCACTGATCCACATCGAAAGCGCTTACTAATAAATGCAAGTTTCTTTTATTTTATTGTCAGCTTGCTGGCTCTCATTGCGTTCATCTTCACCTACTTTTCAGTAGTATGGTTTCTTGTTTTTTAAAGTAATGGTAAAATTAGAGGACAGAGCATGTAGGGGAAACCTGAGATTTTCTGCAGTACCAGAGAATCCGGAAGGAACAGACTATATTAATTTTATGAAAGCACAAATAAGCTGGTATTTCACAGCAGGATTTGTTAATTGAAAGGGGCATGTCATGTGTATGTTTCAAACCTGGCCATGTAAAAATAACTAAGACCTTTAATAGTAAAGATGCAATTCTACCAGCAGAAAGAGTTGATTCTGACAAAACTGTGGCAGAAGGTCAAAGTACAAAAAGTTGGAGACAGTAGACTGTTCGTGGAAAATGATTACTCACTGTACACCATGCAGAAGAGGAGTAAATTTATTCCAGCAATCAGGAAATATTGAGAAGCAGATGTGAGATTCAAGCTGCTGTACCCAGCTATATTCAGAATATTTTTCCTGGTGGGTCAAAATAATTTTGATGCAGAACATGCTAAGGAGGAAATGCAAAAGTTTGTTAAACAAAATCTGAGCTATCAAATATGAACAAATTCTGTATCTTATTCCTCTGCTAACAAAGCTCAAAGAGAGACTATGCCAGTGACACTTTTTCCAATGTTCAAAAAGAAAATCCTTCAGAGACAGAAATATGCACAGGAGTTGACTATAAGAATCAGGAGTACATTGGAAATGAAACAGAGACTGGATTTGGGAGATGGAGATCAACATGAAGAAAACAAGCAACTCAG
Organism: Protopterus annectens; assembly: GCF_019279795.1. Taxonomy (NCBI): domain Eukaryota; kingdom Metazoa; phylum Chordata; order Ceratodontiformes; family Protopteridae; genus Protopterus; species Protopterus annectens. Next base: position 1,312,329,617 of record NC_056744.1, on the reverse strand, counting down.
AAATTAGTGAATTCATGTGGGATTACAGTAAGTCAATTATGTTTGTGAAATATGGCAGAATAAGAAAACCTGGACTTTTTTGACTTTGGTAAACTTGTAGGGGCTCCAAAGAATATACCCTACTTCATGTTATTCATATTTGGAAGAATATTTAGGAGACAGAAGACGAAGGAACGATGTAAATGTAAGTAAAATAATTGTTGTTCTTAACAGCATTTTTATAAAACATGATATATACTGCAAGCCATGAAGTAAAACTTTTTCGGGTATTTTTGTGGGCAATAGGGATATTAAAGTAAACAGGTTCCAGTTTTTTCCTCCTTTTTTCTTTCTTCTTGTTCAATTTTCATAGATTAAGGCACTGCAGTGTAAAAAGAGAAGGAAAGCCTAGATAAAAGAGCATGATATAAGTAAAATTGATATGCTTTTTCCTACTTTTGCATAGGAGAATTACTGGATTAAGGACCATAGTTTGATCTAATAACACGTTTAAGGTAAAACAAGTAAATAAAAGAACACTGAATGTAATGAAAAGTTTTCTGAATGTAATGAAAAGTTTTTCTTCTATCAGATAAATTAAAACCTCTGACCACTCCAAAACGTCACTATGTCACTACTACACTAACATAAGGGAATTATTTAACAAAGTTAGGAAACTTGGAACATACAAATATGGCTTTTGTAATCAATGTAAATTTATGGTAGATAAGGACGAGACTTTTTTGAATCTCAGGAACTTGCACATCAAGTCAAAAGACCATTTTAACTGCAATATTAGAGGGGTGGTTTATTTGGTTACCTGTGTGGCTTGTTTTAGTTTTTATATAGGAAAGACCAAGAGGATGATTTGGAAGCAGGTATATGAACATTTGTATGATGTTTCCCATGAGAAAAACACTAATGCTTTATTTAGATCACAAAGAATGCCAGAAAAAATAAATATGTATTTTTTTATATTGGAACAAGTGGCATTGGACCCTGGGGGGACACTGGGAAGCTAGGCTGGAATACATGGAGTTAGTCTGGCAAATAAAACTGGATGCTGCAAACCCCCCTGGGTTGAACGAAATGATTAGTATTAACAGTGTACTAAAGATTAGGGCTGCTAAGTTATAGTGGTTTGTTTTAATTACAGACAGTTCTTAGATTTGGAAAACTTTAGTACTGATTTAAGATATTGACCAATTTTACTTTTACTACACTAAAAACATATATATATATATATATATATATATATATATATGGGTCTAGGACTTTTGATCGAATGATCAAAAGTCCGAAACCCAAATGGCCGGGCATACTTACGTGAAAGTGCTTTTCACCGAAGAAGCACTTTCACATAAGTATGCCTGTTGCTGAGGCCGTACTACGGTGTGGATAAGAGAAAATTCCCTTTTCCCCACTGTAATGCTGTCTCGGAGGGAGAATATTAAAGTAGGGGGGGCACATCCCCCCACATGGGGGGTGCAGGGTAGCGAAGCCCCCTGCTAAAATGTTAATGTAGTATTTTTTTTTTTTTTTTTTAGTAACACGCTTTAATGAAAGCGCTTTTTCGATAAAAACGCTTTTGTTAAAGTGTGTTTGGTGGTTATGGATTCGGACGTTTGATCATGTGATCAAATGTCCTAGATCCATATATATATTATTTTTTTTGTATGTGTAATTGTTTTTTACACTTTAAGGGGTTTGAACTTGTCTGGGTCAGATTATTTTGTTTTTAACATTTTCGAAAAAGAGACTTGAAAGAAAATGAATGTTCACACTATTCTTAAGTGACTATTAACTAATTGCAGTGTTAGATTGGTAACAAGGATACGAGTAATGTGGGAGGATACTTGATTGGTTGATGTTAATATAAATTCACTGTGTGATTGATTACTATTGTTCTGATGAAGTATGGGAGATTCTCAGATGAAAGCACTTAACTTTTTATTCATTTGTATTGTTTACACTGTGTTTATTTTATTTTATTGTCATCATGTTTGGTTAAAACCAGTTCACACTCTCTTTTTGGTGCATTTTTTGCCCTGTTCACAGTGCAACATAAGAAGCTTGAAGTGGAAGGCAACCATGTATCTGGAATAAAGCAGAGTACTTCTTTGTTTATTTCAGTGGCTAGGAGATAACGTTTTCTACACCTGGAAAAGCAATAAAGATAAGACAAAAACAGGCAGCACTTACTGTAAGTACAAGCATGGGCTGTACCATGTATCTTAGCATGGATAAACTTCATTATAAGTCAATTTAAGCATATGAGTGTGAATGTCAATCTAGGATAATTGTTCATATTAGGAGAGTTAAACTTCATTATTTGAAGATGTACACAATTTTATGTTTTGGTATTAAGTTAATTGGTTATGGTGTATTCTGGGGTGTGTTTGTTTTTTGTTTGGAATGCCAAAAACAAAAACTCTTGTAAGATATGACATAGGTTTAAATGGATATGGCAAGAAACAACTGTATAAAAGATCAACTTGCCAAACATTAGATTATGCATGTAACACAAAAGCTGAAGCTATGTATTTAAAAAACTGTTATACATAACAGTTTGCAATAATAACATCTGATCATAATGATAACACTTTTCATATTATCTTTAGAAGTGAATGGTCCCACAGATATATAAAAAAAATGAAAGAGCAGTGAACTATATTAAAAATAAGGAGTGCAAATAGTTATTCTACAGAAGACACATTAGGAAAGAACTGAGCCTGTAAATTTGATAAAGAAAGGATTTCAGGATGGTTATTCAGCAGAATATCTGGGACAAAGGAAAATGTAAGTACTTATATGAATTGTAAGATGAGCTCCAATATTAATGGAAAGAAAAAAAGAAAACAATGGTATATTTGTAGTAGTAAGGGACTATTGGCAAGGGAGGAGGATTATGTTGGCATGTGTTTATATTCCACCTAAAACTGCTACACTGGAGGTTTGAAAACTCTGGGAGAAATAATCAGCTTTCTGCAGGGAATGATCTTTCAATTAAATGCATATATACCTGTGATATATAATTTCTGTCTAGCCTAGCCCAGTTTTTGTACCTTGGGGAATAATATGTAAATTATTTCTGAACTCCTTCTACTGAATTCACATCTTCCATGTCAGATATTTTCATAAATTTCCTCACCAATCTATACTCATTTGCTATATTTTCCCTTCTAGACCCACAGATGCATCCTCACTGTCGCAAATCACTTTATAGGCCCCAACTATAAGTAACATTCCCTGAAGAAAGCTGATTATTTCTCCCAGAATTTTCAGACCTTCTATATCATAGGTACATGTGTATTTAATTGAAAGATGTAACATGTATCTAATAATAATTTCAGATCACATGCCAATAATAGTTAAAATAAAAATGCAGAGTAATGAGATAAAAATAAGGCACTAGCACTCCCCCACCTATGTGTTAAACAGAGAATAATTTAAAGAATGGGCAATGGAAATTATTCAGGAATTGTTAAGGAAGATATAAATTTCTTCAGAAAATATAGCTTGGGAATGGGATAAAATTAAAGTGGAGTTTAAAAACAGGGTGGAAAAAAAGAAAAAAGACACATGGTTAAGAATTAAGAAGAATTACTTAGAGGGGCCGGCAAAGGTTAAAGTACTGCAGAATAATGGGAATCTCACAGAGCAAGATGAGGCACAATTGCAGAGTGCTAAGGAGAAAATAAGGGACTACCTTTATAATATGCATGAGTTTAGAAAGAATGCTGTTAAGCAACTAGTTTTGATAATAACTCTAGAGCACAAAAGCTTTTAGCATAATGGCTCAGGCAACAGAAAGTAAAACAAGTTGTTGCCAAGCTTAGGGAGTCTATAACAAGAAAAATAACCAAAGATACTGTACAGGTATTAGAAATATTCATAAATTTTATAAAAATCTATATAAAGCAGAGAAATGCAAAAATCAAGAAAAAGTACATATGGAAATGTTTATGAAAGAACTAATTATCTTAAGGTTAGAGATAGATGAAGCTCTGTTACTAACATGATAGGAGGAAATGAGATAGAACATGGTGATCATAGCCGGCCTTAGGCATAGGCCAACTAGGCGGCCGCCTAGGGCGCCACTCTACTAGGGGCACTTTTCCAGTATTTATTTGGTGTAGGTAGATCAGGATGGGGGCAGCGGGTGATGTAGTGGGGGCGCCATGGAGCCCTATTGCCTAGGGCACCAGTTGACCTAAGGCCACTCCTGATGGTGATGTATAACCAATTTACACCAAAGTCTCTGGGAATAAATGGTATTCCTGCGGAAGTTTGCAAGCTAAGAGGAAAGAAAGTGGTAAGGATTGGGAAGATTTTAACAGTATTTTAAAAGGAGGAGGAGCACTAACATCCTGGAAGCAAGCTGTGGTGGCTGCAATGCCTAGTGATAGTAAAAACCCATCAGATCCAGCTTCATATAGGCTAATTTCAATTCTAATCCATGATTTTAAAATGTTTATGTCTATAATGGCTAAATGAATAGCAAATGTGATGCCAAAATTGATTGATATGGATCACTGTGGTTTTCTGGAGGGGATTAAAATATTTGACAACATTAATATAACAATAATGATCCAGATGGAAGCAGAATATAAGAAAATACCACTGTTGTTGGTAGGTTTTGATGCAGAGAAAGCATTCAACAGATTAAGCTGGGGGTTTATGAGTAGGACAATGGAAGCATTTGCATTCTTGACAAAATAATAAAGTTAATTAGTAGGATATATGAGGGATTGCAGGTGAAAATTAAAGTATGTGTGTGGGGATTTCCTCTTTGATAAGTTCTGTTTGAACAGTGGAACCAGGAAAGGGTGTCCTCTTTCTCCTTTGCTAATTGCATTTTATTTAGATCCATTGCCAAAGAAAATAAGGGACTCAGAAATTCAAGGAAATAATTGATATGGTAGGCAAGAAAAGTTGGGTTTATTTGTAGATGATATTATTTTGTACATAATAAAACCAGTAAAGGACATGTCAATGTTGTGGAATATTTTGAGACAGTTTCAGGTCTTTTCAGGATACAAAATTCATGAAGATGAAACAAAGGCAATAGCTGTGAACTATGTACCCACACACAAATTGGTTCACCAATACCCATATTTATGGGGACATGATAAAATGAAGTAGTTAAACAGTGTGGATTAAAAAAGATTATGTTATAGCAGCAAAGGATATATGGAAATATACTAAATAAAAGATAATACAAAACTGAGCAACTGGAAGCTTTGTTTTATGGATATGGATAGCAAAATATAAACAGTGAAAATGTTTTTAGTTCCTTTAGTTTTATACACAGATCAAGCATTTTTTATCATCCAGAGGAGAAATTGTGGATAGCAACTAATAAAGAGTTGAAGGATGTTATCTGGGAGGAAAAGAGGGCAAGAGTCAAGTGGGATAAGTTGATCCTTCCAACAGAACAAAGTGATTCCAGATTTCCTAATTTGAAGGAGTGTTTCACAGCTACACAATTAAGGCTCTAATACATACCATAACCAGAAAACTATAATTCAAAGTGGAAAAGGATGATGATGAAACATGGAGGAAGCTCAAGAAACAAGGAGAGGTTGGGATTTTGGATGCAGATCCTTATGGAGAGTAACAATAACCATACATAATATAACATTCATAAAGCAGCAGAAAGTGTTCTAAGACTGCACCAACATGGGAAGGAATGAAGAAAGGAGATTTTGCCAATACGGATGACTGCAGTTAGGGGCACAGAGATTAAGTAAGAGGGGGCTGGAATTTACTGGAGAAAACTAGCAAAGGAACCAGGGTATTGGGAGCAAATAATTAGAGAAGGAAAAGTAATAGAATGGGAAGATGCCAATGATTCATTTGGACTGCAGGCTAGACATTGCCTTCCATATTAAGGATTGGTATTAGAGTACAAAGAGAAAGGAATCGGGGATCCTAAGTGAAAGACAAGTACTAATAGAGTTTTTAGTAGAATCTAGAGGAGAAGCTGCTATTAAAATGGGATTATTAGTAGGGAATATAAAATATTGCATGATAACTATAGGTATCAATCAGAGAAGTTACGAAAGGATTGTGACGAGAGAATGGATAAGCAATTCACAAAGAAACAATGGGAGGATATATGTATAACTCCCAAATATGCAACGAAGTTTAGAAGATTTAGGATCTTTGCTTGGAAGTGTTAGATATTTTATACTCCAAGCAGACTCCAAATATTTTTTCCTCAGGTAAATTGCAAATGTTGGAGGTGTGATTGCAAAAAGTAAATAACTGGGAACATATTTTTGAGAGTGTAATGCATTGGCAGACTTTAAAAATTCTCTGCAGACTACTCTGCGAGAAATACTGGGTGAGCAAATTGTTGTAACTAAGAAAATATTTTGAGCTGTGATATAGAATTGGAATTGTCTAGACATAGTAAGGCCTTGCTGAGTTTAATACTGGTGGCTGCCAAAAAAAGCAATTACTAGAAAATAGAAATTACATTCTAAACTAACTTTACTAGAAGTAGTGAAAACAGTAACAGAGATAAAAGAACTGGGAGTGGGATCTTTAGAAAAGGGTAGGAGGAAATTACATAGAAAAAAATGGGAATTGTGGGAACAATGCATCCAGAATGTTTGGTTGGAGGAATGAGGTTTAAGGGAAGGGAGGAACTGAGTGAGCTATGTAATGTTTGACTGACAATGACTGTACAGATTATAAGTGAGGTATAATGTTTGCAACTGAAAATATGTCAATGCTGTTTGCTTTCATGTATATAAATGAATGATTGCCTATGTCATAAGTGATAATTCAATAAAGCTGTTTCTTATTTAAAAAAAGTGCAAGGAAGCAGCGGTTTTGTTGCTCTCACAAAGGGAAAGTGCCCATCAAAGACCAAAAGGCTTTTAAGTATAGAGTTAATCTTGGCATCCATGTAGCGAACACAAAATATTAGGTTAGCATTGGATAACCTTTCATAATTCTTTGCAGTGCATGGAGCTTTTAAAGCTAGCACTTTCAGTAAGGTAGTGTAACACTGCCTCTTATGTTTACACTCACCATTCATGTCTCTCAGCTGTCCAGATTCTCACAGAATGCCCAGATATTTGCCTCATATGTTGGGTCTGTTTCTCATGAGGTCCATGTTTTTCAAATAACTGAAGACTGAAGAGACTAAATAATGGCATTCATTTAGATTTCAGACTTTGCATTCTTCAGAAAGTCAAGTGAACATACATTATGTTATTCTAATAATTTTCTTGGTTGAGAACAAGAAATCAGGGATGTGTTATCAATGGTCAGCAGGCAGAAACAAATCTTTTATTTTGATGCTGTCATATTTACTGGCAGACTTTACTGCCTAGTGTGGGACTGGACATTAACATATTTAGAAGGGAGTGTTTAACATTTGTTAAGGTCAGGTCTTGTGCTACTCTAGCACTTAACTGATTTGACTTTTTCTGAATATCATAGTGTAATCAGCTCGCTCCATGCACTACATAAAATATTGCAGTCCAACCTAACTGACAGTTGACAATCTTTTTTTTTGCCAATTAGAAATAAATGATATACTTCCCCTTTTAGGCACAATTACACATTTAAGCACCCTGTTTAGTAGCAGTAACTTAATAACTCCTGATGAAGTGTTCATGCCAGATTGAAAGCTTCAGTAATTGCAAAACCTATGACCTCCTTTGGTTAAAAGACCATTAGAGGGCATGAAGGACCCTCCCCTCAGTCTGCCTCCCTTGAATGACCTTCATCATCCTGCAGAAAGGCAAGCCTGAATGTCGCTAGAGAGTCAATGTAGGTGGGTAAAAGGGGAGGGTGATATCAAGGTGACTACTGCCTCAGCTGTGGCTAACACTGCATAAAACTGTAAAAATAAATATAGAGAGAAATAAACACATCAAATAAATATAAAAGAAAGATAGCAAGATAGAGAGAGAGAGAGAGAGAGAGAGAGAGAGAGAGAGAGAGACATGACAGCAAGACTGTGCAGTACTATCCAGTGTAAAATTACCTGGAGATGTAAAATGGTTACGTATACAATAGCAATATAAAGAGTAGGTTTGACTTGCCACACATAGAGGTAGAATTGTAGGCAGTGTGTCACAACATTCAGGAGAATATGGCTCCTAGGTAGTTTTCCTGTGATATTGTGAGAAGCAGCAACAAACAGGACCAGCACTGAGGTAAGCCACTACTGGAGAAGTAGGAAATCCAAAATCAAGAATAAAAAACTCCAGCAGCTAGAAACAGTGAATAGAGCTATAGCCATTTATTCAAAAAGCAGTAAAACCGCATTCAGATCTATAGTAGTTTATTCAAAAAGCAGCAAATCCACATTGCAAATCTATAATAGTTTATTCAAAAAGCAGTAAAACCACATCCAGATCTGTAGTAGTTTATTCAAAAAGCTGTAAAACCACAGGCAGGTATGACCCTAACCCTGAGCAGTATCCTTCCTTCACCAAGAATGATGCCACAATATAGAGACAAGATGATCAGCTTTAACAATTGGCTTAATGTCTGGTGTCATTCAAAGGGGATCCAGTGTCTGTCTGCCTGGGATGACATGCTTGACAAGCCACGCTGCTTCGCAAGGGACGGCTTGCACCTGTCACCCCTGGGATTCTGGATATTGGCTAAGGCTCTTGCCACCCCCATAGTGCCTTTTTTAGGCAAGGCTCAAATTCTAAACCTACCACCCTAGAAAACAAAAATGGGAAGAAACTGAGGGTAATGCTGCTCAATGCCAGAAATCTAAATCTCAAAATGCACGCACTCGAGGCCCTTCTCAGTATGGAGAACATCGATGTCTGTGCTGTAACTGAAACCTGGTACAAGGCTCCTGAGAGCACCCCGGCACTATTAGGTTTTACCTCATATCATGCGTTCCGGCCCCAAAACCCGGACCACACCACAAAAGGAGGGGGTGTATCCATATTCATAAAGGATACCCACACCTCCAGGTTGGTGGCAATGCACGAAGCTTCGGAAACCATCCAGGTGCAACTAACCATAGGCAAAACTGCTCTACAAATTGTAGCATGCTACAGGCCACCCTCTCAAACTCAGGTACCCCACACAGCCTTCCTGAAGACACTGGAGGGTATAAATGTATCTCCAAACACCATCATATTGGGTGACTTCAACTACCCGAATATAGACTGGGAACATTACTCAAGCCCTAACTTTCTAGCCCAACGGTTCTTGGAGTTCATAAATTCAAATGCCATGGAACAGCTAGTCACTGTTCCCACGAGAGGAGAAAATATACTAGATCTCATTGTCACAAACATGGGGACAAAATGCTCCACACGAAGTATATCCCTCATTGGTGAGATCTGATCATAAACTAATCTCACTGGAAATCCACATCCCGCCCCACCCCAAACAAAAGACCATAGTGAAGAACTTCTCTAAAGCAAACTTCACACTACTCAAGACTGGTGTGGTATCCTTCAAGGCCCCTGAGCCAGTGGAAACCACAACCCAAGCTGCGGAAGTCCTTACAAATGCCTTCTATGAACACCTCCAGGACTGCATGGATCAGGCAATCCCAAATAAAACCAAGACTCTTTCCACAAAGGGCAAACGTCCAGTCTGGTGAACCCCAGCCATTAACAAACTTTACAATAAGAGGAGAAAGCTATTACATGATAGAACAAAATCCATAAAAGGGAAGTCACCCCTGATCATTATTAGTAAAAAATATGAGCACTCATAAAATCAACTAAGGCCAATTTTGAGAGAAAAATTGCCATGGATTCAAAGGACAATCATAAGGCCTTTTTCAGCTATGTTAGGAACCTGGGTGGAAACTCCCAGATATGCTCAGAATTAGTCCAAAATGATACAAAAATCACTGAACCCACAGACATTGCCAACATACTGGCAGACAGGTTCAGTGCAAACTTCACCCCCCTCTCCCCCCCCAAAGGAGAGATAACTATCCCAGCCGAGTGTAGCCTCCCGGACATCTCAAATGCGCAGGTGAAAGCTGCTCTCTCTAAAGCTAAAAACACAGCATCAATGGGACTGGATGGTGTCCCCAGCTGTGTGCTACATGAGCTAAATGAGGAATTAAACCCGCACATAAGGCAGCTGTTTAATCTCAGCCTTACCACAGGATACGTGCCCAAGGAGTGGCGTACGGCAACTGTGGTCCCACTCCACAAAGGCGGCGCCTCTACGGACCCTGGTAATTACTGCCCCATAAGCTTAACAAGTCTAGTCTGCAAAGCTATGGAGAGGATCATAATGGAGCTCATAAACAAAGATATAGGGACTTGCAGACATTGGACCCGACCCAGTTTGGCTTTGTCAAGGGAAGATCATGCCTTTTGAACTTGGTCGACTTCTTGAAACAGTCACCAAGGCCATTGATGAGGAAAGGCAGTCCATACAGCCTACCTTGACCTTGCAAAGGCTTTTGACACAATACCCCACTCGGGTATTGTAGAAAAACGTACCAGCTTAAATGTAAACCCATATGTCACAAGATGGGTTGCAAACTGGCTTAAGGACAGAACCCACAGGGTTAGAGTTGCTGGCGCTGTGTCAGACTCCAAGCCGGTCACAAGTGGTGTCCCACAGGGCTCGGTCCTTGGCCCCCTATTGTTTGGCATCTACTTCTCAGAAGTACAGGCCAACATGGGAGGACTTTGGCTGACAAAGTTTGCAGACGACTGCAAACTGGGCGCCACAGTGGAAAGTGCATCGGACACGGATATCCTTCAGAAGGGACTCACGGAAACAGATAGCTGGTGCCAGAGCCATGGCCTGAAGTTAAACGCCAAAAATGTATAGTCATACCCTTCGGGAAAAACAAGGTAACCCCAAGCTACCATATAGGTGGCAATCCACTAAGCACAGAAGAGGTTATCAGGGACCTGGGGACCCAGGTTGACAGTGGCCTTTCTTTTGACACTCACGTTGCTAAAGTGGTTAGAAAGACCTTCTACATTGCCCACCTGATCATGAAGGGATTCACATCCAGATCTAGTGAGGTCATTGTTCCCTTGTACTCTTCACTTATCAGACCAATGATCGAGTACAATGCCCCATTCGGGATGTATCTCATCCGACATCTGCAGCAATTGGAGAGACCCCAAAGTTCCTCACCAAAAGGATAAAGGGACTCCAAAATCTGTCATATGCTGCCAGATTGAAGAAACTCCAGCTCTATTCAGTCGCATACCGTCTACTCAGAGGTGACATGTGCCTGACATACAAGGCCATGTCCAACCCGGAATTAATGGACATGCTCCACCTCAAAAAATCCAAATCCACCAAAACCACTAGAGCAAGCGACTTAAACCTTAGCACGGATATAAATAGGACGTGCTGGAGGGATAGATTTATCACTCAGAGACTCCCTATGCTGTGAAATAAAATCCTGGTCCATGTGAGGCAGAGCACCTCGCTGACTCTGTTCAAGAGAAATCTAGACCTGTGGATGGGAGATCGTAGGTTTACCCCGGGAATCATCTCTGTGTCACTGCTGGACAGAGGCACAACAAACTAATGGGCACAGTATTTTTTCATATAAGGGGTGGCGTAAGCCACAAAAATTTAGGCTAGGCTTATAAATGCCTTAGGGCAGATAGCCTAGTATAAACCCATGAACCTATGAACCTATAGTAGTTTCCTCAAAAAAGCAGTAAAACCACAGCAGATATATATATATATATATATATATATATATATATATATATATATATATATATATATATATATATATATGTAGTAGTTTATTCAAAAAGTAGTAAAACCACAGCAGATATATAGTAGTTTATTAAAAAACAGTAAAACCACAGCAGATCTATAATAGTTTACTGCTTTTTAAATAAACTACTTTAGATCTGCTCAGAGTTTCCAGCTGCTGGAGTTTTTTGCTCTTGATATTGTGAGAAGAACAGAGCATGTGGTGCAATACATGACAGCAGGGACCGTGAAAAGTGAATTGGGATATCAGTGACACAATATTGTATGGTCAAGGGACATGCAAGGAGTTAGCAGACATAACTTACTAAGCTGATGCCTGATACACTCACAGCCACCAAAAGTAGTGGCCTAATCTTGGCACAGTGCAATGGCTGGCAGTTGTTTAGTGTGAAATATGTAAGAATACTTTGCTAGAAGGATGCATGACCAGGGTATGCAGGTAGGACTGGCACTGCTATGAAGTATGCAAGGGGCAGTGACTTGCATTATACCAAGCAATCACATCTGTGTGGCTTGGATGGATGACACTGCTACAGCAATGGACATAGCAATGGAGGGGGACAAAGTTTCAGATATGAGGTAGAGTGTGGCACATGGCATGACAAAAGGACAAACAGAGGCAGGTGTATGATGGTACTACTTTGACAGTGTGGACATCATACATAACTTGGGTAGGCAGGATAGCAAAATAGCCTGTATAAATAGTGCATTTGTGTTGGGAGATGTCTATTTCCAGTAGGAGTGGTCTCCACTACTAGCAACAATGTACTAATACACAATTTTGCTGGAAAGCAAACTAAATGCATCTATGCTATCAATGATATATACTTATCAGTGCATCTGAAGATTTGCTTCATATGCTTCTGAAAAATACATGTGGTGTCTTCAACTTTCTCAGGAGATGAAAAACATAACAGAAAAGGGAAATGACATGAATTGCCCATCATGTATTTGGCAGAGTAGTTAATAGTGTTACATTTTAATGCACCTGTCATGACTAGTTAGCGTAGAACTCAAGGACACTTGCCTATCCTCCTTTTCTCAGTGGCGAAGAAGACCTAGGTGGCACCTGTTGAGGCCACCGTAGTTGTGGCTGCATAGCTTGCCTGTGTAGGTGCAAGCCATTTAGCACATATTTGATACAGTATGCATTACAAAATATACAATTCAGAAACAGTTTGCTTTGTCTGACTCATTACTTGTCTTGCTAACTGTCTTGAAATTGTGTGATAGATACAGCCAGGTCATTGCAGTGCTGATTATCCTACCAAATGTTGCTTAATTTGGAAGTAATTGGAGATAGGAATCCAATTGCCGATGATGTGCATATCCTCAACATGTCTGATAATATTGACAGGAAATGTTCAAGGAACATGTGGACAAAAATCACAGTTCTTTTGCTGTTGTCATGCTTACTATGGGAGGGGTGGTAAACATCTGACTGCTTCATGGGAGTGGGTACCACAAGAGAGTTTATTAGTTTGCTTTGATGTTTACTTCCTTAATGCTTTAATGATTACAGCAAGAAGCAAATCTGATGGAACCAGGAGATAAAGGAAGATTACCCCTAATATGTGCCTCTGTTTTGTTTGTTGGTGTGTGGAAATTGGATTTCAAAATGTCTTTCTGTTGTTTGTTGGGGTAATTCCTTTCCAAAATGTGTCTCTTTGCTATTGGTTAGCGGAGATTCCATTTGGTCGGGGAATTTCATTTCAAAATGTGCCTCTCTGTTGCTGGGTTGGGAGGAATTACATTTCAAAATGATTCCCTCTGTTGCATGAGGGGGCTACAAATGCAATTATACAAACTAAGGAATAGTATATATACAATGGAGTGTGCTGGAATGAAGTGTTGTTTTACTGACATGAATGTGCTCCACAGCTACAAATGCAAGGGAGCACAAACACACTAGTAGATAGTGACCATGTTTGTTTGTTTCAACCTGTTTGTCTTGAGGATTGTGGGGGACATCACATGGCAGATGGGCACATAGATCACAGATTATGCAGAGCACCACCTCATGGGACAAACTGTGGATAGATGAATGGAGTTGTAGTCATCAATATTTTAGGTGGAGGCAATATGTATGATGCATGGAGACTATGCTGTATGGATCACATGAACAGAAGAATTGGCATTCACTCACACTGCCAGGGTAAGGTTCATGCATATATACTGCATAATTAAGTGTGGTAGAGGGACACTTGCAGCTGGTTACTGAGAGCTGATCTTTGACAAAAACCTGCATAGATGATCTGTGGCTCTGAGTGCGATAGGTGTTGGATAGTCTTCCTATGGACTGTGTGATGAGGCTCTTTACTGTGTCTCTGTGGTAGATACTACTGTCCAGCAGATTACCACATGCATATCTTCACATTTGCTGACATTCTCCTACACATCTTGCTGTAGATTCTCTGTGAGCATTGCCAAGGATCTCTGTCCAGTGCTAAAAACCCATGAAACAGATCAGCAACATTGCAATTTAAGTATGTGCCTGTATTTAAAGTAATTCATCTAGTCAATAGTCTCTGTTGTAAACTTAAGGGTGAACACACTGCCAAGGATGCCCTGTAGATTATTCCCCAGTCCCCCTGCCTGCTCAATTATCCTTCTCTCCAACATTCACCTGCTTTTATTCTCTTCTAGTTGCCTACCAACCCCACTCAGCCCCTAGTGGCATATTACAAATGCACAACATCCCCTCCAATTAGAGTGTTGATTTCACCTAAGCCTCTAGCCAAACTTCAGGAGTTTGTGAAGTTAAAAGTACATGTATAGCCATTGCTAGACTTTCTATACTAATTGGCCTGCAACTAATTTCAATTTGAGACAGAAATACAAAATATTTGCAGCAATAGAAATTTCCACAAAAGTCAGCATTAGTTGTTCCACATTTCAAATTAAAGCCTGCATTGTTTAATACACTTAATGTTACCTTAGCTGTGCAGGTATCACCCTACAACCAGGACAGAGCAGCTGATAGTCTCTGTTGGCATGCATTCCAACTGGGACTATTTCGAAGAGATAGAAAACTATCTCATGAACCATCAACCCATACTAAACCAAAACAGAACCAAGTTAATTGTTTTTAATTATAACAAACCCAAAACATATCTGACCCCAATTTCAGTTCTATCCACAAACAGAACCAAAAATAGTACCCACTAACCAAACCAAACTTCTAGGTGTCACAATTGATGAAAACCTAAAATTTGATACCCACATATCCCTCACCATCAAAAAAGTCCACTCCAAACTAGGGACTCTATATAGAATTAAACCTTTCCTTACAGAAATTGTCATATTAGCCACTGCTCACACATAACTACTCTCCACTCTCCTCTATGGCTCCCAAGTATTTACAAACATTTGTAAATCAGACCTAAATAATCATGCTACAACAAAATTGTCAAATTCGCTACAGGCCATCCCTACATTCTCCACTACTGCTCAGTACTCTCACAACTCAAATGGTTAGAACTCCCAAACCTACTAATATTAAACCAACTGTCCATAGCTCGCAAAATAATTCACAGACCAAACGACTGCCCTGCTCCCGCCAACCTAATCCAACCCAACAGCAATCCTAGAGCACTAAGATCCCCAAATAAACTTATGTTAAAGATTACTCAACCCCACAACACACAAGGCTCCACCCTCTACTCCTATAAAATTGCCAAACTCTGGAACACTCTTCCCCAACCTATAGCTAAAATCCCCAACATTCATGATTTCAAATACATCATTAGGTAAGTAAGTAAATAAATAAATAAATAAATATACCAACAAGAGTGATTGGGCCTTCTGCAGATGTGCATGGAGTGACCTTGTTGTGGATGTAAACATTGCTGGTGGCAATAACAGGTGTCAAAATCAAGCATGCTATAGGGTCACCAACATGATCCATCATACTCAGATTAAGGCAACCAACCTTGAATGGGAAAGGGTGGACATAGGTGGGTGGCTGCCTACATAACCAAAACTGTTGTATATTGAGGAGTTTCTAGCCTCTCTGTCTGGGTTAACAGACTGCTCCCAAATGGAGGACTTGACATTTGCATGGAATTTTACCACCATTACCACCACCATGGATGTCAGTGGATAATGTCTCAGGTAGATATGCCTATATATATATATATATATATATATATATATATATATATATATATATATATGTGTATGTAGGTATATATCTTGTAGTACAATATGCCAGAACCAGAAACATAGCAAATGTTGTAAAATATGGTCAAAATATGGTCATATTGTCCCTAAATGCACTTCTAGGCCTTAGCTGCATGCCATTCTATTTTAAAGCTGTAGCATCACTGGAATCTTGAGATGCTAGGGTGTTTCTGCTTGCTTTCACAGGGAATCCTGTATTGTGACCCTCTACATTGGACATTGGCAAGCCAGATGTTGAGGAAATATTTGACCTTGATGATGATGATGACGGCATCTACAGTATGGTGTCACTGTCAGGCATGGATACTGTGGCTGACATATTTATCCATACTTCCAGATACACATTTCATTGTCTGCACAGCCCAATCATCTGGTGACCATTGTAAGATAGGATGCAGTCCTGTAGCACCACACTGCACATTGCAGTCAGTTCTTAAGTTATTAAATTCATGGACTCAAAAGTGGAATTTCTTAAAAACTCCAGGAGCTTAAATAATTCCCCAAGTTCCAAGATGGATTTCACTGTCATATAATGCCAGACCAAGAAATGGCACCATCACCAAGATCCATGTGAACAAGCTCTTTGAAAGCAGTTTGTTGTACAGTATTATGATATACCCAAGAGGAATCTGTTTCCCAACTGGGTTACGAATGCCTTTAGTGTCTCCCTTGCAAGTAGCATCTGGTATAACAGCTGTATGTCGAAAAGCAGGAATAACATGACCATTATAATAACAATTAGACCAGTCTGTAGGTAACCAGGGATAAGCTCGATTTCTACAAATGTAATAATATTCACATAATGTTACCATGCCCTCCAGCCCTATCATAAATGTTCTAAGTAATATTGCAAGTACCAATTCTTCAAAAAGTCTTCCATTTTTACAATAGCTTAGCAAGTACTTTAGCAGTCATTGCTAGCTGAAGTGGCATTACAGTAAAGGAGGTAGAAACATGCTTACTCTTTTGAATTTTAGTAAGAAGAATAAGACAAAATGCAGTATGAATCTCAGAATCAGTAACTGTGATAGGAATTAATAGAATACCCCCCATCATGTGCATTAGGAATATGTGCATAAACTTATGTTGAGGGGAAGTCCATAAGTATGCAAGGCAACAGTAAAAGTATTAAATCTAATAAGTCTAATCATATGCTTGCCTCTATTTTTAGCAAAGTGTGGATGTCTATTAAAAAATTATTCGGTGCATAAAGTTTCAATGGTTGCAGAGGATGATGCACTCTTTTCCAGGTGGCAGAAACAAGTGAAACAAAATGATGGTAAAAAGCACAGTAATTGTAGTGATCCTTTGTCCCCAGGAAAGATGAGCATGTTGGAGCTGGAGAGGATTACAAACAAATTGCAAACAAAAATGTTGGGTATGCTGTTAATTGTACAAATGAAATCGATCACCAAAAAATTGTCACACAAGGCTCTTAATTGTAGATGTTTTTGAAAGGGAATATTATCTGGATAAGTCAATGTCCAAATCAGTATCCGAAATGCAGGATGTTGTAGATGTAAGCAAGAAAAATGTTGTTGAAATTGAAAATGAAGAATCACTAGAAGCTGAATCAGACTAGGATGAGATAGCAGAATCATGCTATTTAATTTTCCATTCAGGCAGCAGAGGTACTTTTAACTGCATTCACTTCCTGGTACAGACTGGATGGCAGATGTAAAATCTGATTGGATAGCAAATAGTTCACAAATGGCTCTGGATCTGGTTTGGATGTCAAAATGTCATGGGCTGCCATTTCAAGATGGAACAATGCCTCTGTTTTTTTTTTCTTTATAACATAAAAGACATTTTTAATTTTGTGTAATTTTTATATACAAATGCTGAACTATTCAATATATGCTGCTTAAGTCCATTTCTATTCACATAAATATTTCATATGTTGATTGTATGATATAAAAATCTGTGTATTAGGTGTAGTCAACATCACCCCTGTATTATCAACTATGTTACATTGTCATTCACAAAAAATGGGTTTTGCCTTAGATTCCCTTTCTGCAACAACTCCTTGTTTGACTGCATCAAAACTTCTAGAGTTGAATGATTTTTCTAAAGCATTCAATTAATTATTACACAGTTGTTGATTTGTGGTCCTTCTAGATGTCTGTATTATCCATCCATTCTTAATACATGATCTGGATGCATGCTATTTCTATGTAAGTTTGCTTCCTTAAGTTATTTCTCAAGACTAGTCATCATAGTTTAATTGGATATCAAATAAATATCTTTTCACATGAATATGATATTTTTAAATTCAAAAAATGAATTACGGAATTTATATAAATATAAAAAGATTGTAATTTTTGCATAGTACCATTCCACAACAAAAAAGTCTAAAAATGTTTATAAAATAAATATTGTTTTTAAACAGATTCTTTCTTATGTTCCTGTTTCCATATAAATACCACTAGATTAGCATATGCATTTGCCATGGGAGCACCCATGGCAATCCCTGATGTTTAAAGAAATAAGTTATCTTGAAATGCAAGCACATTGTTTTCTAGTACCGGATAAAGCAACACCCAACAATATGCAGAGTTAGTTCTAGACGGCATCCCGTACAGCCAGCCAGAAGATATAGCAAATCTGCTGGCCTATAAATTCAGTACAAATTTCACCTTCCTATTACCTCCAGTGATGCCCTTTGGCAGGTGAAGTTTGCTGACAACTTTAATTTTGTGTTTAACCATTTGATCCCCAATATTATGTAGATATCCTTCAGAAGAGTCTGACTCAGACAAATGATTGGTGCCAGAGCAATGGTCTAAAACTAAATGCAAAAAAAAAATGCATAATCATACCTTTTTGGAAGTCAAATACCTCTGTAAATGACAACATTAATAGCACACCCCTGAGAGTGGACTCAGAGTTCAGGAACAGGCAAGCAAAAACTGAGGGTAATGCTACTCAATGATAGAAGTCTAAACCTCAAAATGCACTCACTCGAGGCACTCGTTAAAATGGAGAAAATCGATATCTGTGCAGTGACTGAGACCTGGTTCAAGGCTCTAGAGAGCACCGCTGCATTACCAGGCTATAACTCACACCACACTTTTCAGCCATCTAACCTTGACCAGAACACTAAAGGCGGAGGTGTGTCCATATTCATTAAGGATATCCACACCTCCAGGCTAGTCGTGCAGCATAATGCATCCGAAGTTATCCAAGTGCAACTAACTCTGGGCAAAACTGCAATCCAAATTGTAGCTTGCTACAGATCCCCCACCATGCCCCAGGATTCCCACTCCTTTTTTCTTGATATACTGGACAATATTAGGGTTCAAACAAACACCCTAATAATGGGAGATTTCAACTACCCTGCCATAAACTGGGAAAACTACTCATGTACCAACTCCTTCGCTCAGTGTTTTCTGGAATTCATAAATTCCACTGCCCTGGATCAACTTATCCACACCCCCACCAGGAGCAACAATATCCTAGACCTAGTCATTACCAACATGAGTGACCGGTGTTCCACACCTGAAGTCAACTCCTCGTTGATCAGATCTGACCATAAGCTAATCACCCTAGATATCCGCATCCCGCCCCCACCCACCATTAAGGAAACCACGGTAAAAAATTTCTATAAAGCCAACTTCATGCTTCTTAAGACAGAAGTGGCGAACGTTATGACACCCATGCAGATGGACAATACAGTTATGAGTGCTGAATCCTAATCAAATGCACTCTATAAGCACTTACACGAGTGCATGGATCGTGCTATCCCAAACAGAACCAAGATGCTGTCTTCCAGAAAAAGGAAGCCAATCTGGTGGTCCCCTGTCATAAATAAACACTATAACAGAAGGAAGAAACTGTTGCAAAAGAGAGTAAAATCTTATGAGTGGAGGAGCTCCTGGTCATCCTCAGTAAGAAGCTGAGATCCCTTATAAGATCCTCCAAAGCTAGCTATGAAACAAAATTGCCACTGATTCTAAGGGCACCCACAAAGCATTTGATAGCTATGTCAAGAATCTCAATGGCAACACCCAGATCTGCTGTGAGTTACAGCACAATGGCATGAAAATTATAGAACCAACTGATATTGCCAACATCCTCTCAGATAGGTTCAGTGCAAACTTTACCCCCCTCTCACCCCCTAAAGGGCCCATATCTATACAGGAAGAATGCAGAGCCCCTGTAATCACATCTATGCAGGTAAAAGCTGCACTCTCTAAAACCAGAAACACAGTATCCATGGGACCGGACAACATCCCAGGCTGCGTTTTACACGAAGTTCAGAATGAATTGGCTCCCCCACCTAAGCACCATGTTCAATCATAAGTCTCACGTCAGATGACTGCAAACTAGGAGCCATAGTCAAGTCCCCAAATGATGTGGACATCCTACAGAAATGTCTCACTGAGACAGATGCCTGGTGTCAGAGGCATGGCCTCAAGCTCAATGCCAAAAAGTGCATTGTCATTCCCTTTTGTAAAAACTCTGTACCCATGAACTACCACATAAACGGCAGTCTACTTAATACTGAATGTGTGATAAGAGACCTTGGGACCCTGGTGGACAGTAGTCTCTCCTTTGATAATCACATCACCACAGTAGTCAGGGAATCCTTCTATGTGGCACAGCTCATCACAAAAGGGTTCTCATCCAAGAAAAAAGAGGTCATTGTTCCCCTCTATTCGGCACTCATTAGACCCATTATAGAGTACAACACCCCTCACAAGATATCTGCAGCAGCTGGAAAGGCCACAGATGTACCTCACAAAGAGGATTACTGGCCTCAAACAGATGTCCTACACTGACCATCTCAAAAAACTCAAGCTTTACTCTGTAGCATATCGCCTACTCAGAGGAGATATCTGCCTAACATATAAAGCTATGTTAAACCCAGAGCTGCTGGACATGCTACACCTAAAAAAATCCCAATCCCTCCAAGCTACACGCTCTAGGGACCTAAAACTTGTCACCACAATAAACAGTACATGTTGGAGTGATAAATTCCTGCCCCAGAGACTTCCTATACTCTGGAACAAGCTACCCATCTATGTCAAGCAAAGTTCCTCATTAGCACTCTTCAAGAAAAATCTTGATGAGTGTATGGGAAATAGGAAATACACCCCGTGGGTCACTTCTGTGGCTCTGCTCGATGGGGCACAGGAAATTAACTTTCCTGGGTGGCGTAAGCCAGGGAACCTTGTTGGCTAGGCTTACTTAGGCCCTTGGGCCGAAAGTCTAGTATTTACCTATGAACCTATGAACTTATGAGAGATCTAGATACACAGATATTAGCCTGAACTTTGATTGCCATATGTCTACAGTGGAGAGGAAGCCTTCTATGTGGCACAGCTTATAAGTAAAGGCATGACATCCTGATTCAAGGAAGTTATACTCCCACTGTACTCAGCCTTTATCAGACCAATAATCAGGTAAAATGCACCTTTCAGCATGTACTTGACCAGTCAGTTGCAAACAGTTGGAGCAGGTTCAAAGGTTCCTTACAAAAAAAAAAATAGTGTAAACATGACCTATGTGGATCAACTAAAATCCCTCTCCCTTTACTCTGTCTCCTACAGACTACTAAGGGGTGATTTATACCTAATTTACAAG
This sequence comes from Protopterus annectens, assembly GCF_019279795.1. Taxonomy (NCBI): domain Eukaryota; kingdom Metazoa; phylum Chordata; order Ceratodontiformes; family Protopteridae; genus Protopterus; species Protopterus annectens. The sequence goes on along the minus strand of NC_056744.1, from coordinate 1,312,308,152 downwards.
GCACTCCCTGATGGAACTGCTGCACATTCCCAATGCAAACTGCATGATGGCCACCAAATCTAAGGATCTAAACCTGGTCTGTGACATGAATAAACATGCTGGAGAGACAGATATGTGTCTCAGAGATTACCACTTCATTGGAATAGGCTTCCAGTTCACGGAAAGCAGAGCACTTCCCTGACCCTCTTCCAATGCAGTTTGGATCAATGGATGGGGAATCGTAAATTCACTCCTGGGGTGATGCACATGTCACTTATGGATAGTGGCAGTCTGTAAAATACTGAAGGCATAGATGCAAACCTAAGCCATCCTATAGACTTTAGGAATCAAAAATTGGGTAAGATTTCTTGAGTCATTAGCCTAGTAATCTCCCATGAACATATGAACACAGAGTATTAATAAACATACTTTCTAAATTACTATTTGCACACAATAATTTCTAATGGTATCAACTCCATAGTAATTGGGTATTGATGTAAATAATGAATCAACATCTACTATATGGGTTTCAGAGGAGCATCGCTAGTTTTCCATTTATATAAATGAACCAAAAATCGTCACTATCCCTTATGTAAATAGTGATGTTTGCTAAATATTGCTTTAATTTATGTTCCAAGTACATAGATATAGACTCAGTGACTCATCTTATAGAAGAAACTATAGGGCTCATAGATGAATCTTGAGTATCCTTATGTATTTCCAGCAAGACATGGTAAGGTATCACAGGTTTCTCTACATGAACAAATACTAAAAGATCATTAGATATATAACTATTTAAATGCAAATTATAAATGCCAAATTTCAAAGTAGCAATAATTTCATTCACATCCATTCTCATAATTTTCTTATAAAATTTCTCATCACTTAGTTGTTCTTTTGCAGTAATATAATCAGCTTTCTTCATTATTATGACATCTCCTCCTTTATCTGCATTATTAATAATACTCACTTTATTCTTTAAATTTGATAAAGCATAAATGTTTTAGAGGCCATTTGATTTAAATTCTTATTCTTATATAATATGTCAGATTCATTTAAATTATAAATATCTTGTTCACATGCCTTTTCAAAGATCTGTATAATAGAATGGCTTACAGGTATAAAAGTTCTTACTTTTTAAGACTATTATCACAAATACTAGCAGTACTGGAAAATAAACGTTTTAAATTAAAAGATCTTGTGAACATTCTCAGTTCTGTAATACTCTCATCTAACTTCCCATATGCTATGGTCATGAATGACATACCTTTATTTAATAATCTGTCAACTCGTATTCTGAGATGCTATGTACACTGTCTTTCAGTGAATTTACCTATTCTTACTGTTTGAGTGACTTGAGTCATTGTGCCCTGATAATTAGAAAATCTTCCTCTTCCTTTTTCATCTGGTTTTTGCTTTTGTTACATTAGTAACAGAAATTTCAGTGGCCATAACAGCACAGGAAAATTGTCGTCACTAGCTATATTAAATTCTTTGTTGACAGATTCTGTTTGTTGTAGATGGCTTAGGTGAACAGATGTTTAATGTTTCAGAGAGATGATTTTGTTCTGGGTCAGTCAATTGCATTTTTGTTTCACTTTCTGTGTATGTTGATTCTCATTCTCAGTGACACCATCGTCTCAAGATACTGCAGCAGATGATCTTAAAAGCGCACAATTAGTATTATTCCCAGCTGTGCTGTGATTCTAATTCAGTATCTTTTGGCCTCTAAAACACATCTTCATGCTTAAAACCAGATATGCCTCTTTGGATCTTTCTTCTTTTCATAGCTATCAATCACTGCTCAAAACAGGTAACAGAATCCATAACACTGTCTAGTTTCACCCTATATGAATCATATTGGTTAGAAGGCATGATGTCATTAATCTCTCAATAAATTATTCTTAGTTTGCATTAACAATTCATTCATAATCTTCATATAATTGAAGATTAATTTCAAATTTAGTTTTTGCCACTGTCTGATTAACTCTGGATATTTGTTCCCATACAGAGTACACAATGAAAGGCTTGTAGTAAATTTATTTATTATTTGACATTTATTAACTGGGAAAGTCCAACTGAGTCAGGAACCCATCTTCAGTGGAGGTCCAAGGAGAAAAGCTCTACAACAGTAAACATTTAGAAAAAAAATGCAGAAATATTAGTTTTACATGTGGAATATAGATTACAGTAACTTAGAAGGCAGACAACTGGTAAACATTAACATAGGCCTGGAGAGAAAAACTCCAAACAGTAAACTTTGAAAAAAATACAGAGATATAAGTTTTACATGTAGATTATAAACTACAATCCCCGGGATTCAGCAAGCTCTGCACGGCTTGCAGGAATAGTGCAAGATCTACTGGAGGCAATATGGCCGCTGAGAGATCCAGCAACAAGCTCCCAGGATGGACAAGAGCGCTCCTCCACTATTCCTGCATGAATGGACACAGCTTCTGTATGCTAATTATCCAATTTGCAGGTGAAAACCATGCACATGAGGTGAATTAGTGATCCAGGAAGCTGGCAGCTGTCCATGCAAGATTAGTGTAACCTGCAGAAATGTACTCGGTTAGTATATATATATATATATATATATATATATATATATATATATATATATATACAAATATATGGCCATTAGCATGGAAAAGTTTCAAAATAACAAAAAAAAAACTTTTATTTTTTTTTTTGCCGATTTCGGCTGTTTAAGCATACAGGATCGGCTCGAAAATAAAACTAAAACCTTGAAAAAAACTTTTTATGCAAAATCACAATTTTGCTATTATAGTCAATGGCAGGCAGAAGACAACAAGGCCTGTGAATAGTGGTTGCTAAGAGGGAAAGGTCAGTGTCAGACTTTTAACTAGGCATTAGCAGGAAATTCTATGCAAATGAGGGGAATGATAGTGCATCACAGGTTTACCCTCAAGGCCAGCCTGTACCCAACCATGTAGGTGCAGGAAAACCATGGTGCAAGCCTAAGAGTTAGCTGACATCATAGAGGGGTATGTCAGCCATACTGTAAGTTTATTGAAGCTCTGTGGCTCGTGTTTGCCTTTAGCTTAGCAGAGCTAAGATAGGGGGTGTGTCTGAAGCTGCTTAGCAATCTTTACATTGCCTAAACGGGTGTGCGCACCGGGTTTTAAACAAAAAAAAAATTTAAACCAGGAAATAGCAGCTCCGTTCACATCTAAGCACTGTGTTTGTGCGGTGTACCTTGGGGCTTAAACAGGAAAGCAATGAGAAGGGAAAACAGCAGTAGGAAGGTAGTCAAGGAGAACTAGCTTAGCTGGCAGGTGAAATGTATCAGAATCAGCCAATTACACAGGCAGCAGCCCAGCACACTACTATAAACTATGCAAACACCTTTCCCTCTGTTTTTTTCCACAAACTCTACACCACTGGTGTGCACAAATGGGAAAATTTTACCTAACAAAAGCAACAAAATGATAGGGGCTGCATTCGCTCTCATAAATCAACATGTGGAAGAGGCTGAGGGTGGTGAGGATGAGAATGCTGATGACCAACCCATAGTGAGAAGAAGGAGAAGAGTGTACAGACCCAGGGTAACCTACCAGGGGCTACATGAGCAGGAGATAGTGGGTGGACAGGGACTTCCTACAGCAAATTGTTGAGTTGTGCCGGCCATGCCTCACACACAGAACCAACCGAGGGGAAACCATCCCAGTGGATACCAAGGTATATGTATGTTTAAGAATACTAGCCACAGGTACCTTCCAAAGGCCAACTGGGGATATCATGGGAATCTCACAGGCATCAGCATCCAGGGTACTCTACCAGTTCCTGGATGCCATGTCAGCACATGCCGGTGAGCATATATATTTCCTGAACACCCGTGAGGCATTGACGAGCAATATGCATCTCTTCCACCAAATAGCAGAATACCCTGAGGTAGTGGGTGCCATAGACTGCATGCACATACACATCAAAGCACCACCTGGTGAGTGGGGTAGGGTCTACATAAACCGCAAGGGCTTCCCCTCCATCAACTGCCAGATCATGTGCGATGCCCAGAGCATCATAATGAATGTGTGCACTGGCAGCCCTGGAAGCTATCACAACTCCCACATCTGGCATATGACACAGCTGTACCAGAGATTTGCCAATGGGGACATCCCATATGGCCACCTAGTGGGGGATGCTGGTTACACACTGGAGTCGTGGCTGATGACACCCATCAGAAATGCACACACACCTGAACAAAAACTCCATAGTGAGGCACACGCACAGACCAGAATCATAATAGAGCGTGTGTTTGGGATGCTCAAGTCATGGTTCTGGTGCCTGGACATACCTGGTGGAGCCTTGCAGTACTCACCAGCTACATGTATCCAAATTGTCATTGTATGTGCCATGCTACACAATATGATCCTGCAAAAACAGCTGCAGCAGGAACAGCATGGGGAAGGGCTACATGGCCCCCCACCATTCACAAGGATTGCACAGGCACAGAGTGACTCGGAGGAGGAATAACCTGAGCCTGCCCCAGTAGGCAGAAAGAGGAGTTCCCAGTATGCCCTGGCCTTGGCAAAGAGGCAACGCATAGCACATACACTGACATGGTAAGAACCCAGGGAATGACACCTCACTCTGACTTGCACATACAGTAAAAGGGATGCCAAACATGACACAACCTGTGCTTAACCATGTATAGGGAGTGTACTATGTGCATCCAACATAGTCAGCCCTCCAGCACCATCCTCAATACTGGCACAACCACAAGGTAAGTCACATTCACTATCAATTGCTGAATGTAGTAGTATGTTCTGCTACCTGTATCTATGGTATGGATGTGAGCATGTTAGGGAATCAGGTGGCTGAATGGGATGCCAGCAGATAGTAGACACCTATATCGGCAGCATGAAATCCTTAACAATTACTGGTGTCAACGTAGTAGGCAGTACTAGACAAGGTGACAAAGCCCACTGCAGGACGTGTGGGTTGACCAAATGTGTATCCATAGGACACACACATGCATGTCAGTGAGGCTCATATACCCAACAGTCTCAGCCAGCAGGACAGATGTAGACAAACACAAAGAAAGGCTGTGCTAAGGCCTCTGATTGATGGCTATGGAGAACAGCCCCCCTCTAGACCTACACAGACAGACTACAACAGGTCAGGCAGTGGGGTTAGTTCTGAAGGGTAAGAAGTCTGAAACTGAAATGTAGGTCAATAGAACCTAAGAACTGTAATACTCTGGTGTGCCTCTAGTCTGCATGATAGGTTAGAATACAGAATGAAATGGAGTACCAGAAATACCAGTACAGTCATAGCAAATGTTTACAGTTGTCAGATGTGCCCCCCCCCCCACAATCCTATGTAGAAATGTAGTGACATGTATGTGTAGGCATAATAACAGTGGAGCACAGATTATCTGAGCTGGCCAAGGTAGCAGGATAGATTGTAGCACGTGTGCAATATGCAGGGCTCTGTGTGTTAGATTGTTATGTGTTGTATATTGTGTGAAAGTAGTCAGCATATAGGCATAGAGGGTTGTGTCCCAGTGGCCAGTGACCAGTACTGTTGATGACAGGGCCAAGTTCTCACAACTGCAGTGCCAAACACAATGCACCCTAGCAAGACACAATCCAGCAGTAATCCATACTAATTGTTCAGATGTAATATCTGTCACCATTTGAAAGATGGACTTGCCATGAATGTGGGCTCAGACATGCAAACAGTGCACAGGTGGAAGTACCCTAGACAGAGAGTGTATAAAATGCTACTGTCAAATGGACACACCTTTGGAATTGTACATACAGGTCAGCAGCACATTAGTTGGCTGTGTAGTATGGAATACTGATGTCATCTGGCCAAACACTGGCAGACTACAAAAGGCACAGGTATGAAGTACTGAGAAACTGCTGATGTCCCTGTACAAGAGAGCATAAGTGGAATATCACATGTATATCAGTGAGTCAGCTGCAAGTAGCTTCCATAGCACACACGCACCCAGCTTACCCCACCATCAGCCACAAGTACCTTACAGGTCTTATCTCTGCTGTTGAGAATGAGTACAATATGGCCCCCACCTCTGTATGGGAATATCCACAGAATGCAGTATGCTGAAGAGGTGTTCCATGCAGGTGTGTCCCTAGCTGTAAGCATCACCCTGCCAGCAGCCACACTAATGGATCAATAAGGATATAAACTATTGACATTAACACCTTGCACACCTACCCCGCTACCCCAGGAGAATATAGTGGCTTGCAGCCTGGGACTGTAGGAGTGACACAATGCACCAGCCTGTATCACTACCAAATGCCTGCAAACACAGGAATGGGTGTTACAAACCTGCTCGTAAACCACAGTGTGAAGGAGTAATGACCAGAAATATGAGTCCTGCCTCTGGGTAACCTGTATGAATCTGTACAGCTATGAGGTATGGCCACAGCAGGATACGGCCATATTGTCATGTCAATGGATGTACAAGTATGGGATCCTCAGCCACCACAGTACCAAGGTGCTGAACCATTTACACAGACGCATCAGCAAGTGTCTGCAGCTCCCCCTCCAGAATGATTGTGCAAGAATATGTATTTATTTATTTATTTTATTTTATTTTATTTAAATTTGTTGACCGGGAGTGTCCGACTGGATGTAGGTCCATTTTCAGCGAAGGCCCGGGGAGAAAAGCTCCACAGTAAAATAAACAGACAGTAGTTACATTGGATTACATAGCGATTAACAATTTAACATAGCAATTACTTACGACATATTTACAGATGAAGAACGTAGTACATCAGCAGACAACTAGAATCTTTATCTGTGAAGTACATAACAGACATTAACAAATGTTACAATGAGAAGTTCCTGCTGTATAATAAGTACTAGGCTTATGAGCATCTGAGCTTGCTGTAATCAAGGTAGTTAGTGGAGTGGAAAGAAAGGTAGTGGTTGGATGGGGTGGATGATAATAGGGTGGGAGTTGCAAGGGCATAGCCAGTATGTTTTTAGGTGCGCTTTTAGTAAAGTTTTGAAGTGAGTGCATGATGGTACAGAGGTAATTGTGGGTGGGAGTGAGTTCCATAATTTGGCTATGGCGCAAGAGAATAGTGCTTCACCAGCAGAGTTATTGGCTTTAGTGATCTGCGAGTGATTTTTGTTGCTGGATCTTAGTGGTCTGGTGGTGCGATAGGGTTGGAGTAGATTCTGGAGGGATGGGACATTTAGTGGATGGTTTACTAGTTTGTGGGCGAGTGAGAGTTGATACCACTGAAGGAGGTGAACGAGTTCAAGCCAGCCCAGTTCAGCAAGTAAGAGATAGTGGTGACTACGGTAGGATGCCCCTGTGGCGAATTTGGCGATTTTTGTTGTAGCAGGTCTCTAGCTTGTTTAGATCACATTGCCTTAGGTTGGTATATATTGGAGAGGCATAACGTAGGGTGGAGATAAGGTGGGAATTTGCTATTGAAATCTTTGCTGCTTTGGTGAGAAATTGCTTATTTCTGTATAATGCTCCTAGTTTTTTGTGGACTTTCTTTATGGTCATGGATATGTGAATGTCAAATTTTAGTTTATTGTCTATTTCCACTCCTAGCAATTTGGTGTGTTCAGTTGGGTATATAGTGGTGTTGTCTTTTGCTGTGGTGTTAAAGTGAGAGTTGTTTTGAGTATGTTTGGTGGGTTGGAAGATGAGTAGTTTAGTTTTGTTTGAGTTGAGTATTAATTGGGCATTGGATAACCATGTTTCAACAGAGGGAAAAGGCTTCCTGTGTTACTTTTTGCAGTTTTGGTAGGGGCTGGCCTGAGCAGATGATGGTCGAGTCATCTGTGTATTGTATAAGTGTGCCATGTTTGGTGGCAGAGGCTAGATTACTGGTGTAAACAGAGAAGAGTAGGGGTCCAAGGATGGATCCTTGGGGAACCCCTATGGAGACAGGTAGTTGGGGAGATATGTCATTCTGCCATACAACGGATTGTTGGCGGTCAGACAGGTAACTCTGAAACCAGTTGGTGACTGATTGTAAGAAGGATAGGTTATTGAGGACAGAGATAAGTTGTTTTTGTGGGACCATGTCAAATGCTTTAGATAGGTCTAGGAAAGTAGCAGAGGAGAGATAGCCATTGTTTTTATGCTGAAGGATAGTGTTACTAAAGGAGAGTAAGGCAGTGGTGGTGCTATGGTATGGTCGGAAACCATGCTGAGTACTGGAAAGGAGGTTGTTAGTAAGGAGGTAGTCTGAGACCTGAAAGTGTATGCATCTCTCTAGTATTTTGAGAGTGGAGAGAGAATAGCTACGGGGCAGTAATTGGTTAGTTCTGCGGAGGGTCCGCCTTTGTGGAGGGGAATTATATGTGATACTTTCCACGGTGTGGGAATGTAACTTTCTGACAGAGATTGGTTAACCAAGATGGATACTGGGTAGGCCAGAGCATCAGCTGCGATTTGTAGGTATTCACTTGGGAAGTTGTCTGCTGCTAATTTGGTGGGTTTAAGTTTAGTTAAGAGTTTTTTTTTTATGTTGGAGGTAGGTACAGGAGAAAAGGAGAAGGCAGTGGGGAGATTACTAGTTGAAGGTGTGGGTTGGACGGAAGGGGGGTTGTGTTGTTTAGCTAGTGATGGTATGGTTTGGGTGAAGTGTGTGTTGAATGAGGTAGCAATATTTTTTGAGGAGTGAGGGATGTTAGGAGGAGGGGTAATAACTTTACTTGGGTGGAGGATGGAGTTTATGGAGGACCAGAATTGTTTGGGGCTGTGTTGTGAGGAGTCTAGGGCAGACTGGTAGTATTGGAATTTGTCCTGTTTTATTAGCTTTTTGACTCTATTGTATAGTTCTAGGAATTTCTGTCTAGCTGAGGGGGTTTTGGTTTTGTGCCAGTGCTCCCAGGCTTTATCCCTGTTTTTCATTTCTGACTTAGTGGTTTTCTGTAGCCATGGGGAGGGTTGTGCTTTGGTTCTGGAAAATCTTATGGGGGCATGGTAATTAAGGATGTTCAGGAAGGTATTATTAAAAAATTCAACTGCGTCATCTAGACTGAGGTACTTTAGAGGATGCCAGTTACATTCTTTGAGGGATGAGATGAATGTGAGTTGGTTAAAGTTTAGTTTTTTACGTATTTGATGGTAGATGACAGGTTTAGCTTGGTATAGGTATTTTTTGAGTAGGAATGTTGGGGAGTGATCACAGAGGCTATCTGATAAGCAGCCTGTTATATATGACTGGGGGCTCTTACTGACTAGTATCCAGTCCATTGCAGTGTGCTTGCTGGAGTTTTTATTTATCCTGGTTGGTGACTGGACTAGTTGGGTGAAGACATGAAGGTGTACATGATGGGTTGGATTGTTGCCAGAACAGGATTGCCAGTCAATATTGAAATCACCTAAGATGATAGTTTCTTGGGGGAGATGGCGGGTAGACCAGCTGAGGAGGTTTTCTAGTGGAGGGATGTTTTAGCCAGGTGGGAAGTAGCATCCAATTATGTTGATGGTTTTGTTTTGGTTAATTTTGAGGTTGGTATATATTATTTCTTCATTGCCTATTTGTGGAGCAGATGATTTTAAGATCTGGATGTTTAGATGCTGTTTAAATATTATAGCTACACCACCTCCTTTTTTGTTTAGCCGGTCTACTCTTAGTATGCCGTAACCTGTAGGGAGTATTTGCTCACTGGTAATGTGAGGTTTTAGCCAGGTTTCTGTCAGGATGACTATATCTGGGGAGTACAAGTCTATGGTGGCATGGAGTTCATGGACTTTGTTGGATATACTTCTAATATTTAGGCTTAGTAGAAGGAAGTCACTTGGCTTTCTATTGGCTGTAATATGGGAGAAGTTGTGGTTTCTAGTCTGATTATGAGGATTGGGGTTGGAGATGGTAGGGCCAGGGTCGGGGTGGATGTCTCCACTTAGGGCTAGTTTTGATATGCACGAGATTATTAGTTTTCTCAGTTTTTGAATGTGTTTGTTTATAAGGGAAACTTTATGATTGTGCTGTGTGGGTAATAGGTATGGTGGGGGGGTTACTATGTTAAGTAGGGATGCTTTATGTTTGAGTAATATAGTTGGTATAATATGTGGGGGGTGCATAGGGATGGTTCTTGAGCTGGTGGGATGGGAGCTGAGTCTGAGTGAGATATGAGTGGTGGTGTGAATAGTAGTACAGTGGTAGTGGTTGATTGGGGGAATGATGGAGCTTTGGTAAGATGTAAGATATGCAAGGAGAGTGCATGCAGTGAGCATAGGAAAGGTATGCTTGTACATGTTAGTTGAGGAGGTGTGATAGTAGTGGGAAGATGGAGGAGGTAGTGTTGGGTTAGCACTGTGGTTGGCTATTGGAAAGATGGGAGGGGTTTGAGTGCAATAAAGGTGGGACCACTGGGGGTGGGAGGTTATAGGGGGCAGGGTGGGGAGCGAAGCGGGTAGAGACCCTGTTAGTTGCTCGTATGAGGGGCTGGAAACAATCACAAAGCAAAGACAAGTATGTGTTAAGAAACAATCACAATTGACCAAGGACTGCTCTGAAACTGTAAGTCATTTCTTAATTTCTCAGGTGGAAAAACAGGATAACCTTGTATCAGTAGGCTACTGTAATCATAGTTTAAATTAACAAACACACAGTATTGATCAGTTATGGATACTATTTGCTAACAGAAGGGAATAAGAGAAAGTGGAAGATGTGTGTGTGTGTGTGTGTGTGTGTGTGTGTGTGTGTGTGTGTGTGTGTGTGTGTGTGTGTGTGTGTGGTGGGGGGGGCTGCTTACAAGCCAGAGCAGAGTGCTCTCCAGGGGAAAATGAATATTGGCTGAAACAGGTAGACACATACTCAAAGTTAACTGTAGCTGTTTGCAGACCGTTCAGACCCGGACTCCTCTTTTCTTACAAGAATGTTAAAGGTGGTACCGCAGTTGAATACTTAAGAGTGGTGTTAGGTCTAGAAAAGAAGAGTACAGAGAGGAGTAAGCACTTTTGAGATGGTAAATATATATTATAAAGATTATAAAAAACACACTGAGCAAATAGCTACCGCATGCAGACCATATGCCAATATGTAGGCTGCAGACCACAATACTGGACACAGATTTTGTGTTCCCCAGGAAATTTTTGCAATCAAATATGTATACCTGTCAGTAGTTGATGACATAAAACATCACAGTGTAAAATAGTACATATGTCTGAATATCTCTGCTAACACCAAAACCATGTAGCAGAAGCAGCACAGACACAATTAGTTACAATATTCCACTATCCTTTGCCCATTGTGACCCCATATTGTCAACCAATCTACAGATATCCTGCAGAAACAGGTTGCTACCTGTAGGTGTAAAACACAAAAGCCTGCACTGGAGTACAACCTACCTGGAATGGATTCACGCATTTAATACCGAAGGTCATACTGGGCATGCTCCCACACTTACAGAAATGAAGCCCATGTTGACAACAACAGTGGACTATACATATCTGTCAGTTGCAGATGTTTTTGCACACACTCCACATTGCACACCAGTCATGTTTTGCACACACATCAGATAGGAATACATACATTTATCCAAGGACAACACACTATAATAGGCCAAACTTACACATACATACTGTATTTTCCCAAAACTAAGACCGGGTCTTATATTTTTTCTCCCGACGAAATAAGCATTAGGGCTTATTATCAGGGGATGCACCATACAACAATCTACCTTTATTCATTTATTCATTTACAAAAATTGACATTTATTAATGAACACAAATCGACATTTCTTCATGTACAAAAATTGACATTTATTCATGTACACAAATTGACATTTATGTTGTACTTTTCTATTATTGGACAACAGTTCTAATAACGGGTTGACAATTGTGTGAGAATTCTACACAAACAGTGCAGCAAACATTTCAACTTCAGAATATCTGCACTTTGGCTTTCACAGTTATTCAAATACAGTCATGTCATTTTCTTCTGGAACATTGTCATAAGTGTCCAACCCCTGAATTTTGGCCTGAATTTCTTGTGACTTCATTTCCTGTATCACCATTGGCCCCAATCTGTCATGCCTAGCAATAGAGCTCTCCTTAATTGAGCACTGCTTGTCCAAGTAGCCTGCTCGTAGTGCATTGGCACCACAGCTGTCAGTGATTTTATCCCATGAATTTTTCACCCAGGTCACGACCTCTTGCAGACTAGATTTCACAAAGTTTCCATACTGATTTTTCTCCATTCTATTTTCAATGTAGTCATTGAGTTCCATGCACAAATGGTCCTTGAATGGCTTGTTTATTGCAATATCAAGAGTCTGAATATAGGCAGTCATTCCTGTGGGAATCATTATTTGATCTATTCTCCTCCGTGCTAGGAATTTCTTCATTTCTTTAGTGCGGTGAGTGGTGGCTGAATCCCAGACTAGCAGACCTCTTTTGCCACCTTGCAAAACAAGTGGCAGCATTACATCGACCCACTTCCTTATAACTGCTTGTGTGCACCAGGCTTTTTCGGTTTCCAGAATGTAAATGCATGAAACACATTCAATCTTACCTTTCTTGCCCTTACTAATGATTAGAGGTGGGGTATTCTTTCCATCTAGATGAATTGCCAAAATACAGGTAAGACAATCACTCTCATAACCAGTGGAGGGAATGTAGATTGACGAGGCACCCCTTTGATCAATTGTTGTTCGAGATCCTTGGCCCATAAACACTGCAGTTTCATCCATAGCAATCATGTTGGAGAGTTGGTATTTAGAAAAGTCGATGCCATCAACAAAGGACTTGACTGCAAGTGCACATTCAATAACTTCAGTATCTTCCAGTTTGAACAGTATTGTTGATCTTCTTAGAGACAGTTCATATTGCTGAAGGAAGCCATCCAGCCAATGTTGTGATGCTTTGAATTCTTCTGAGGATATTTCTAACTGTGGTGCCATTGCAAGGGCAAATGCTTGAATATCAGCCCAAAGCCTTTGCTCTCCTGTTAGCAATCCACTCACATATGATGTCTTCAAGCTCAGGACATAATGGTTGCTGATCTGATCCACAGTTACACTTCTTAGCATTTCCCTCGTCTGCCTGTTGACTGAGGTTAACACATGCTGCTCGCCATTTTTGGACCATTCAGAGATCTAACTTCTCCTCTTTATAGAAAGCCATCAGATTCTTTCCCCTGGAGTCCTCTATGAGTCCTTTCTTGTACACAATGGAATAGCTTTTTCTTTTTGCATTTATCTTGTCTGGAGGGGGTTCATTTAAGACTTACATGACCATAGTGACAACACAAAATGGCACTGGTTATGAAGAGGAGACACTACCACAGCTGATCGTTATCATGAGTGCATGCTTTATGAGCATTGTCTATACTTTGCCCGATCAAAGTACACCTGCGTAGGTTTATGGGCCAAGGATCTCAACCATCAAGTGTGAGTGATGATTAGAGTACAGTAAGAATCGTGGAGGACTCCTAGTGAAAGTGTCCCATGACTTTCTGCAAAGAGAAGAAGTTGGGTGTCCAAATAGTCTGAAAATGGCGAGTAGAGTATGATAACCTCAGTCAACGGGTGTCAGTAATATTATTTTATAATTCAACACATCCATTGTGTGTTGTTGATGATATTAACTGGGGCTTATTTCTGGGGTAGGGCTTATATTATGAACACCCTGGAAAAAACATGCTAGGCCTTATTCTCTGGTTAGGTCTTATTTAGAAAGAAATATGGTAAATGTATGGAAGAGAGTGACAGACAGTGACAAAGAGCTTCCCATCATGAGGCCTATTCCACCCAGCACACATCCAGTTGGCCAATACCACATGATATGCAAATGTCAATCACTGTAGACGTTTGCTTCTGGTATTCCTCAGCACTATAGTGTCTGTGGTGCTTGTGATAACTGTGTAACATGACTGTACAAGTCATTATTCATCTAGCAGTTGTATACACGTTCCTGTTAAATGTAAACCTGTGTGTGACTGAGTCTTGTGGCGTGTGCTAAAACTGTGTAATGCTATAGTGTGATGTATTAGTTAGGTAGGAGTTCTAATCCCAGACATAGCAAGTGTGTGTGTGTGTGTGTGTGTGTGTGTGTGTGTGTGTGTGTGTGTGTGTGTGTGTGTGTGTGTGTGTGTGTGTGGTGGGATCAATGCTTTTGAGGCCATTCACAGTCACTACACTTTCCATTACCCTACCTTGGCAAGCCTGCTGATGTCATTCATCTTTAAATACATCTTTGGGAGAAAAGTAGCCCTATAACCTCTGTGGTGCATGCTATAACTGTGTAATGCTATAGTGTGATGTACTAATTAGGTAGGAATTCTTATCCCAGGCATGGCACCTGTGAAACTCAGTGTATTTGTTTGTCTGTGTAGGGATCAATGCTTTTGAGGCCATTCGCAGTCACTAAATTTTCCATTGCCCTACTTTGGCAAGCCTGCTGATGTCATTCACCTTGAAACACACCTTTGCATAAAGAGTAGCCCTATAAGCTCCATGGCACATGCTATAACTGTGTAATGCTGTAGTGTGACGTACTAGTTAGGTAGGGGTTCTAAACACAGATGTGACAGGTATGAAACTGTGTGTGTGTGTTTGTCTGTGCAGGGATCAATGCTTTTGAGGCCATTCACAGTCACTACACTTTCCATTGCCCTACTTTGGCAAGCCTGCTGATGTCATTCACCTTGAAATACACCTTTGGGGAAAGAGTAACCCTATAAGCTCCATGGCGTGTGCTATAACTGCGTAATGCTGTAGTGTGATATACTAGTTAGGTAGGAGTTCTAAATGCAGATGTGCCTGCTGTGAAACTCTGTGTGTGTGTTTGTCTGTGTAGGGATCAATGTTTTTGAGGCCATTCACAGTCACTACACTTTCCATTGCCCTACTTTGGAAAGCCTGCTGATGTCATTCACCTTGATATACACCTTTGGGGAAAGACTAGTCCTATACACTCCGTGGTGTGTGCGATAAATGCAGTACACTGTAGTAGCAATACATAGCTAGGTAGGGGTTTGAGTCTCAGCACTGTCAAGTGTGTGTGTTTGACTGTCATCAGTATCCTGTGTGGAGGTAGCTGTGATTGTGCAATAACTGGACTCATTGTGGGTTGTGTTTTGCAAATTTCTTATATGGAAGACCTATTATATGTCACAATGTCCACCTTATTAGGACAACAGATGTAAAACAGCAGAGAGGCTTGTGTAGATAATCCATACCCGTACATGTGACATTATAGATTGGGGAACAATATTGGCAACCCATGTATTACCTGGGGAACACTCTCCACCCATGTCTCATACACAAATACATTTGGCTAGGCAACAACCACTATGTTGGTAGCTCCCTGCATATTGCCCACAGATAGTAACCATGGTGTGATTGCAGTGGACTACAGAGGACATGGCACTCTGTTCCATCCCTACAATAGGCAAATAATTGCTTACAGTGGTCCTTTGCTATGTTCCCCACTGGACACCTGCAACAACTGTAAGAGTCAGCAAATGTAACCCACAAAGGAAATACCATGCCTTATACACATGCCCTGTATGGACAGATGCCACTAACACCAGTGAATACCTGTATCATGTTGTCAATGTGCACCTGCAGGATCAACCTCAGTTCCATAGCCAGTTCTTATCACATGAGGTCAGGAATGCACATCAGATGATAACATTCTGTCCACACAACATGCCCCAGACAGTCCAGGTACACTTCCGCATGTCACAGAACATGCATGTGGGACATGTACACATCCCAGACACCGTCCATGTTATGAAATATAGAACACATAGATTGCAAGCATTGCACAGCACTGTTCATCTACAGTAGTAACCCAGATGAGTGGATGGTGAATACAATACTCACCTGTGTGGGCCAGTCCCGGGACTACACCCCTAAGCCACACTGCAGACCACTGTCAGGTGGCCTGATGCCAAGGTATACCCTTTGCCTCGCCTTTTACAGCCTTCTGGCACAGTTAATCACTACACACCTGTGAAGCAATGAACCCATGCATATCAGTACTGGCAAATCCGTGTGTGTGTGTGTGTGTGTGTGTGTGTGTGTGTGTGTGTGTGGAGATTAATGATTTGGAAGCCATTCACACTCACTACACCTCCCATTGCTGTACTGAAGCATGCCTTCTGATGTCAGTCACCTTGACAT